>NW_023458562.1:6248315-6274391 GCF_013731165.1 Rhagoletis pomonella | reverse complement strand
TAAATTCGTATATTTAGACACATACATAAAGTAAATAAAACACATATTAACATTTATATACACACACACACACATATATATATATACATATATATATATATATATGGACGCATATTTACTTGCAGGTATCATACAGTCGAACAACGCGCTCAAGATATTGTATGGAAGAGTTCAAAGCCGGTTCAATGTTAAATATATTTTAACATATCGCTTGAACCAGGATGTGCTGGAAAATTTCTTTGGAGTAATTCGAGCCAAGGGCGGTTTGCATGACCACCCGGACCAGCAAGAATTCAAATATCGTCTACGAGGATATTTACTTGGACGCAATGAAGGCGTGATATCGAATGCAGCAAATGTGGAAGAAGACGATACACCCGACTTAGAAATGTCGCAGCCCCCTCTTACAGGTAATGAAAATTTATTGTTAGCTAGAATAGCATACATTTTAATCTTTACTTGTATAGGTGCCATACTGAAAAACGTTGTTTCGGAAAAATGGCCTATCGATATAGAGCCACCAGAGTTTGAGGATCTAGAGTACGATGGTCTAGAAAATTTAGCCGGATACATATGCCACCGATTGCGAGACGATATCCCCAGCACCTCACTCAAAGGCGCAGATGATCCCTCCTACACATGGGTAAATCACTTAAGTGAAGGAGGATTATCTGTACCTAGCAGCAGTATGATGGAACATATAAGCAATCTAGAATCAGTATTCAGAGCAATGAACGAAGATGGTTTGCTCATTACAAATGATATTGTAAAAAAACATATTGAGCAAGCTTCTAGTATAAATTGCGACATTAAAATAAAAAAAATATTTTTTAGGGCAAGAATGTTTTTTACGTTAAGAGAACTTAATAAAAAACTAATTGAAAACGCCCGCACAAAAAAAAGAAAATATACAAAAATACTGACCTAGATTTGCTTGTATTGGTCCAGAAAACTGAAACTGTCTGATGTCGCTTCATATTAATGTTCTTTTAATGTACAAGGTATAGTGTCTGACAAAATATCAATAATTTTTAAATCTAACGTTTCTTTAAAATTTTTCCTTTTTATCTTTTGCAGTTCGTAACGAGAACGGTTCTTCAGTTCATCCGCTTAACATAAAGGCCCTTTTCAGGGCCGCAAGTATTAAACAAAGAGATAAAAATTCTACTTATATCTGTGGTCATAAGCAATAGCCGCCTAAGTCGAGTACAGCCTCATGCATGCAATTCGCATACAATTCTTAAGTCGACTTAGACGGTTATTGTTTGCAACAAAACACATATCGCACACCATCTTCTGAAGTGGTACAACTCAAAAATCAGAAAAACATATTTGCATTCATATGGATTGATTTATGCGTAAAAATCTACGAAAATTTGTTTGAGTTGTGCCCCTTTTACAGATGGTGTGCGATATGCATACGACAATAGCACAACTAATAACAATACCAATATACGTACATAAATAAGTTTTTTATTGCAATCTTCCAATTAAACCATTAAAAACATCATTTATAAATAACTTATGAAAAACTTTGTGCTTTTGTATTTTCCCAGATATGATCGCCGATGATAGAATGGATGGATGAGTCGTCGTTCATTATCTGTGCACAATTCTTGCTTGAAGGCATGTAAACATTGCGAATATTACCAAAAAAATAGCGAATGCAACGAAAACTTTTATCAGAAATATTTCAGAAAAACATACCTATTATTTAATAACTATTTCAAAATTTTAGAATAAAAATCTTATACTACCAGAAAAAACGCAGTGTATCTTGTTTAGACAATTTTCGTTAATGCCTTGGCGCGCCGATCGGTATTTTGGAAAAGTGCTCGTATGAGATGCTTAATTTCTTCTGCCTTATAGTTTGCCGTTAAAATACCGGCACCTTCACACCACTGCTCGGCGATTTCTTGCAACGAATAATTCAGTATCATTTTCAATTGCTCAAGTTTCATCCAAGATTTAATATGTATCACTTCATGTTTGTGCTGCAGGAAGTACAAAAAAAAAATAGCATTTGATTCGCATCATTGCATTCCATCAAAAATTTACCTTGAATAAAGTTGGCACCTTCTCCAATATGACACCGATTAGCTCACTCAACTCACTTGCCACTGTTGCCGAAATGTCCTCCATTGCGAGTATACGTCGTATTATTTCATTACAAAAATCATGTATAATATCGCAAAATGTCTTGTTATAAATTGCATCGGGTAACACATTCTGCCAAACATTTTTCAACAAATCTAATTGACGCAAACACTGGTGCAATAATTTCAACGGCGCAGTGCCAACTGTGTGTGCATCGGAAATATCTGCAAGAGAATACAAATATTTTTTATATAAAAGGTTATACAATAGGCACTTGTTTCAAGTATCTATGCACAAAATTACCAAATTCTTTGAGTATGCCCATGATAATCTTTTGCTGATAATTGATTTGTACATTCAAATATTTGCTTCCACTCATATGTAGGGTCTTAACCAATGCTGGGTATGTGGGTATGCCCTTTTCTGAATTCGTGGTCACCCAATGTGCTAAAAATTGGCAATTATTATAGAACAGAGATAATATAAGGTACTGAATTAAGTTTATACTAAACTATTAATCTCTAGCTACTTGCTTGGAACAACGCCATCACAGTATCTTGCAATTGATTAACATCCTTCGATACCTGCAGCGACATTTCACGGAATTCGTCTATACACGCACCCAGCTCTGAGTTGGCTTGGCGCAGTGCGGCATTTGCTTCGCTGCCAATTGTCTGCAGCAAGTGCTCAGACTCACGCACTAATTGCTCACGTTCATCAAGGTACGCGTCGGAAGTTGTATTATTATTATTTAGATTGTATTATTATTATTTAAAATACCTTTGATAATACTTTTCAAAGATTTCATCTTCGACTAACTCGTGGGAGCGTTGATTCTGAAATGGCAAACATTTTTAACACATACATTTGTCCCAACATTATTTTTCATACTTACCCTAAAGACTATATGCACAACACCACTACAATGCTTTCATCTTTAATTAAAGCTAATATATATGTTTAATATCTATAAATTTTCCCATTTTAATGTGTTATGAATAAATTTTTTCGTATTGTTTACGTTTTTCGTGCAAAATGTCTTCTTCTTCTTGCATTCTTATTCGCGTTTTGACATTGCTCTCTCGCAGCTGCACCAGTGTGACGTCACCGAAAAATTACGCTCAAAAATCCTCTCTGATCGGCGCAATCTTGTATTCTATCATTCTTGCATCGTAGATATTATGGGTAGGGATGCCAATTTTGAGGAGTAACATCGATAATTCGATGTTTCGATGCATCGGAGAAATGAACATCGATGCTAAAATATATCGCCAGAAAAACATCGATATATCGATGCAAGGGCGTAGCCAGAATCTGATGCAAAACGAAATATACTTGCTAATTTTTTTTTATATATTTTTTATTTAATCATTTTTAAGCTTATAAAGATTTTCAGCACGCTAATAAACTTTTCGATTATTTCCTTTTGAATCACCTCGCGGTTTTCGGTAACGAGTTTTCAATGGACGCTCATGAGGCATAGTCCAGAAAGTCTTTCTGCTCTTATTTAATTAATTTGGGCCTTTCTTTCCAAGCTTGGTAAATTGGTTATTGAAAAAAAAATATATATATATGGTTTAAAAAACTTAAAACTCGTTTTCCATAATTTCCATTCGTCCTGTCATCAGGTTACTTTAAGAATGGAAGTTTAAAGCAATTCCCTTTCGTACTGTCATCAGGTATGTAACTTGAGAATGGAAATCGCTGCGTCTTTAGGCGCATCAATATTACATAGTTACATCCCAAGTTAATAAAAGCGAGTTAAAAATAAGCAAGTAAGTAAAGACAATCTAAGGCTCAGTTTTGTCAGTTTTGTTTTTGTATTCCATCGTCACGGGTGGGACATTTGTACAGCAAAAATAGTTTTTCTTTTTTAAATTTAAGTATAAAGTACTAAGCAGTTCTACATTTTGATAAAGCTACACCTAGTTCACTAATATAGGAGTTATTACCAAATACGAAAAATATTCCAACTTGATTTTATATTGGAAAATTCTGAGCTGTTTCTTCCGTCACGGGTAGGACAAAGAAAGGACACTGCTTCTTGGAGAAAATATATTTTACGGAAAGTCTGTGAATTTATTTAACATTTCTATCTGGATTAGATGTTTTACTATACAGAAAAGAACCAGCAATCCTAACAAAGCACAAACCATAACAAGAATCAGTTGTTTATTATTAATAAATTCAAAAGTCTCCTGTCACGGGTGGGCAACTTTTGTCACGGGCGGGACACGTACGATTTTCTTCATGAAATGGAGCTTCTAGTGAGATCCATATCAAAGAGCTTAGGTATGATAAATGTTAGAGGCCAAATACAAGATCAGTTGACCTACTTTTATCAGAGTAGAGTGATTGTAAACGCACGATATACTGCTGACCCCAGGATCTATTTTAGGGGGCAATAGTTATACCAAACGACAGCTAGAAGTCGCCAGATTGATGTATTAAAATGCATGGGAGAAAGGATTATTTGCAAACGCATGAAATTTTATATGCATTTTCCAAATGCACTTCTGCACGGTGCATTTGATTGCAACGAAATTTCGAATGTGCCTTAATGATTTTCAAGTTTATTTAGGCTAGCTATGTATGTATGTCTGGTTAATACTAACTACAGGTTAAACATGGATATCGACTACTTTTTTCACGTCGATAGCGATGTCTAACGTGCTGTTAGTGTTAACCAGTCACTGAGTAACCGGCCTAAGAGTGGCTCGAGTTGAGTTATTTTTGGAAAATGATTTCATGGACAAATCAGGCTCAAATTTAGCTATTCCTTGGTGAAACCATAGAACGTCAGAAAAGATCTTGTGTATCGATGTCTAATCCGAAAAGTTATCTGCATTAGAATACTTGTAAGCAGATACATATATCTTTGTCACTTTAAGACTATTTATTGGACTGAATTTATAAGTTTCGCGAACTTCTACATTTTCTTGGTTGGAACTTTTTGAGGTAATTGTTAATATTGACTTTTGGATTGTTGTTAAGCAACCCTCATCATAGAATTCTCTGGCGTCTCTATGATAGTAATGTTTATCGACTTTTCGAGCTGGCCACGCGAAATTTTTTACTACATCGCTTAGCCCATCAACAGTATTATGGTGTTTAGTCAACCTGAACTTCAAAGTTTTGTGGCATTAAACATAGGTTTGAAACGTTAAACTTATTTTTTTATTGTTAGGCACCATTAGAAAAAAATTATAAATGATTGTCACGGGCGGGGCACGATAAAACGTTTCAAAATCTCTTAAGTAGGCACTTATAATATAATAAAAGAAATGAAATAGGGCTGCATAGTATAAACACACTCTAGTTATGAGATTATAGAAAAATCACTAAAGTAGTAACTAAGCAATACGAAGTTTAAAACTTTTTTGTCACGGGTGGGATATGCTAAACCGTAGTGATTTCATCCCAATATTTAATTTAAATGCCTGTTTTTCTTCACTGCCATGTTGCATTTTCGGGGCGAAGAAAGATCGAGACATTTATTCACCACTTCAAAAAAAAAACTTTGTAAATACTTTATTTTGCAGAGCTTTCTATATTAAGATATATTGTCGTATTCAACTACTTTTCTAATGTTGAAGTTTTGAGTGTATTTACAGTGTAATAAAATAATATAACTAATTTTTTTTTCGAAAATACTTTAATTTGAGGTATTGAGCATTGATTCATCAAGCATTCCATGTTCAATAAAAGCGAGGTAAAAATAAGCAAGTAATTACTTACTTAAAGACAATCTAAGGCTCAGTTTTGTCATCAAAAATAAGGATTTTATGGTCTAACAGTTGCTTAATTTGAAAACTACTCCTATAATACATAGTTAGCTGCCCTTTCGCTAGTTTTATGAATGCAAACATAAAACGAGTTATGGTTAGCCATAATCTGCATATTGATCTTGTCCGAACTGCAAATGGTTTTTATGAGAAATGATTTCATAGCAGAAGAACACTCGGAGGTTTGAAAAATGACCGCGGATCGGGAGTTGCGAAGAGCAACATTTCCTGGAAAAATAAAATTTAAAAATTTATTGAAAATTCATTCATAGCCAAAAATGAATGTTTGAGGAAACTTATCCTTTTTGAAAATAGAGAAAAGTTTGACATTTTAACAGGCAGGAAAAAATTAATAAATTTTGCTTAAATTTCCGCAAAACGGAAACGGTGTTTGTACCTTTTCACTGGAACATTTAATCGAATACAATGGTTGCAATCTAGACAGCGAAAAGGGTGGAGTATTTTCATTGGAAAAGCATAGTTGTAAAGAGGCCGTTAGTGAATCCAGATACGGTAATATTATAGACCGTCGCCGGTACTCATTTTCATTAAAGATGTGGGTTACTTCAGTTTTTTTTTTTTGTTTACCTGCCAAACGTGGAAGAGAAATTTCTACTCCTTGATCGGCTGGCGGCGATGAGGTCCATTGTGTTCATTTGCCAAATGTTTCCTGAAGGTTCCAGAAATTATGAATATTTAGCAATTGTCATTAAAGCAATGATGAACATCGGCGTTGTTATAGCAGCACACAATTTACACGCAGACTTTCTTGTGGAAAAGGTTGCCTTCATTTTCTGTGTTTCACACAAACGTGTGTCATTGATTAGCGAAAAAAGTGTACCACATATTTTAGGGTAGAAATAGTACTTCTTATTTCTGGAACTTCGTTTAAGAAGACATTTACAACAAGGCTCAACGGAAGAGGAAGTGTTTTTCTCGTTGGGGTTTTCCATCTTGTTTATCACAGAATGGTAAGAGTAACTTAAATGGGTGTTTCTTTCAATTCTGTACCGATTCAATGCTTAACGCTGTGCTTACTTCATTGTAACCAGATTGTGTCCAGATTGTTAAAAAAAACGCAATTTTTGAAAAAAAAATCGCCAAAAATCAAAATTTTTTTTTTTAATAAATTTCATGAAATCGATTTAGCAAATCTTTTATTTTAAAAATGAGATCTTGTTATAATATAGTTTCAAAAACTAAAAAAATATAATATTTTTAGAGGGTAATAATAAATAACACAAAGCACTTATATAATTTTCTTTAAAAATACGCATACTTTTTAAAAATATTTGTTTCAACACGTTTTGCAATAGGACCGCGCAATAACTAAATTTATATTACTAAATCATATTAATTGATTAATCGCAAAATCCGCTTTTAAAAGCTCGGCGCTAAAATTAAATAAAAACCTATAATAAGGCGAGAGCAGCTATTTCCACAATTCCTTCAAAATCGCCTATATGTATGTTATTGTCATATATTGAGCTATTCAACCTTGATAACATACTGTTTGATATTGGAAACGTTTTGCAGCAGAAACTATTAGCCTTCATATAAAACTTTATTCGAACTATTGAATTAAGACTTTCCAACCTCATCCTATTTCGAATCTTAGTTTTTTGTTGAATTCATTACGGAAAAACGCGCGCAACAAAGCATGTGAGTGCGGCAAGGATAATAATATGAATTTACTTATATTTCCCATCATTTACTCCGTAAGCAATTATCCAAAGTTCTTCAGAGTCGGATGGAATGGTTCTGAGAAAAGTTATTCCATGGGAAAGCTGCATTTCATTCTCAAGTTACATACCTGATGACAGTGCGAATGGGAATTGCTTTAAACTTCCATTCTTAAAGTAACCTGATGATAGGACGAATGGAAATTTTAATAGCGAGATTTTAGTTTTTTAAACTATAATTTTATTATTAGTGATATTTAAGATGACCAGTGAACAAATTTGAAGAGCATAATCAGACTTGTTCTGAGTTTCGCCTTAATATAAATTCAACCGAAATCTCCCATACCCCATAGTTAATAAACATAAGCGAAAAGAGAGAAGTGAACGATTTGGGTGAAAATGAAACTCATATAAGGCTGAATGAGTAAGGTGAAGCCAAAGCAAGTCCGAGTCAAACTAAAGTCGATGTCTAAAACATCGTTGAAACTGACATCGATGCATGAAAATTGTAAAACAGAATCCTATAAGCTTATCCAGGCAAAAAGCCAAACCAAATTTTAATCAACTCGGACCATAGATACGATTTTTCGAATAGATCGGTCTATGGTCCACTTCCCGGAAAAAAGGATCATATAAGCTAATCTAGGCAAAAAGCTACCTACTTACCAAGTTTAAACAAATCGGACCATAAATACGATTTTTTCGAATAGATCGGTCCCTGGTTCACTTCTCGGAAAAAAGGATCCTATATGCTAATCCAGGCAAAAAGCTACCTACGTACCGAATTTTAAAGAAATCGGACCATAAATACGATTTTTTCGAATAGATCGGTCTCTGGTCCACTTCCCAGAAAAAAAGGATCATATAAGTAAGTCTAGGTGAAAAGCTACCTACGTACCAAATTTAAGGTAAATCGGACCATGATAAGATTTTTTTTGAATAGATCGGTCCCTGGTCCACCTACCGGAAAAAAGTAAATTTTTATTTGGCCTAAAACATGGTGGTTGCTGAAAGCTATTTATATACAAAATTACATGAAAATCGGACCAGCCGTTCGCGAGATTACCTGTTACAAAAAAGGGGGCTTCTCTTTATATAACACCGTGCGACTGTCAATTTTACACACGAAAAGATCAATATATTCACAAAACTGGGGGCCAAATATAATAAAACTGCGTTTTTAGTTTTTCTCTCTGACGTCAGGATTTTTTTTAAGGTTTTTGAAATTTCTAAAATATGATTGAATAAAAAAATTATTCAAAAGATTCGATGCACTGTAGAATAACAATATGGGTATCAATTAAAAGGAAAAACTCCGTAGAATCGAAAAAAAAATTAATTTTTGTGTGCACCAGGATGAATAAGTATTTAAAATGGCCTTTTAAAAGTTTATCCTTGAATATCCTGGGAAATTTCCAACATTTATTTTTGAAAAATATAATGTCAACTACCATATCCTCGAATTTCGTCCTTCTATCTTTATTAGTTTTAGAAAAAAAAATTTACACTTCTCTTTATAAGATACTGATAGTTCCAATATACATAAATTAAGATATTGGAATCGTTATTTTGGAACCATGCATGCGCTCTAAAAGAACAAACTGACCGCATGATATACGGTTTAAATACTTTAATTTTTTTGTATACAAGGGCGTAGCCAGCTTTCACCTAGGGGGCAGGAGTTTATATACAGTGAAGAAATGTTTTTAATAAAATTTTTTTCTTTGTGTATATAAATAGAAATTTTTGGAATTAAGAAAGTATAAGTTTACTGGTATCCTTTACAATGACACCAATTTTTTAAAAATCGGTTTGTATTTTTTTGTTTAAAACATTTTTTGCTTTTAAGTGTGGTTTCTCAAATTTTTATATACGAAGTATTCAAATATGCGTATTTAATCGTCTTAACAACGATACGACAAATTTTAATAAAGCGCTTAGTATTTTTCGTTTTTTTTTAAATAAAAAAAAAGGTATTTCTTCATTTTAAGTGTATTTTCCAAAATTTTTATATATGAGGTATACAAATACACATATGAGAAGAAAGAAGGTTTGATTGCGTTTACAACCAGAGTTGGGCCAAATTTATTCGAATGACGACTAACAAATGAATAAATTGTTTTTCTTGTTATTCGTAAATAATAAATAATTTTGTTTATTCAAAAAAAAATTATTCGAATGACGGATAAATTATTTTATTCGTTATTCGAATAATTATTATCTTCATTAATTATTCGAATAACGAATAAAATAATAATAAAACAAGTAATTTATGTGTATATATATGTACATATATTTATGTATAAAATGATAACCGTTTTCGTTGTTTCGATTTAACTCAAACCCCTGTATAGATTTAAGTCAAATTTTCGGAAGTTATTCCCTGCGCAAGTCCTATTAAAGGCTACTAGAAAACTCCTTGGTGGCGATGGAGCCGAGTTATTTATAAAAGCCGTATTTATGAACCGATTTCGTTCAAATTCAAAATGTGTTCTTCCTGCATGATGAAAAATACTTATGCGAAAAATAGACCCGCTAGGGGGCGCTGCAGTTGAGTTATTTCGAAAATCCCTATTTATTGTCCGCTTGATGAAATTGCTCGGGTGGCCATTGATGCAGCAGTAAGACTCAAGGAAACCAGCTCTTGGATATTTTAAAAGTGGCGAATCAGCAAGGAAAGTTTCTATCACATCCTTGCAAGAAAGACCACTGTTGGTATATCAAAGGCCAAATTTTACATTGAGGATTTTTGGCTCTCCTTAATAGAAAACGCACATCTGTGCTCTTCAGCTTCCTTATAAGGACTTTTGTTGGCCTACATGACATAAGACTAGAGGTTGACGCATCGGACCAATGTTGTAGTTGCAAGATCATAGAAGAAGATTACGCACGCTTAGAAAAGATCTCACAAGTGGAAATAAGACCATCGGTAAAGCTTATGACATTGAAAGGGATTTTTTCTTGCATATAGCATCAGAGCGCTATTTTTTTTGGCAGAAATATGTGTGAGAAGGGTTCTGCTCTTTAGTTGTTCAACCTAAATTAGGAATTTTTACTTTACCCATATTTGGTTTTCCACGCTATTCTTGCATTGGCCAACGCAAAAAATCTTATCAGGGGCCGCGAAACCAGAGGGCTAGTATTCTTGATAAAATAGTAAACAGAATTCAGCTAATTCACAATCCTTGACAATGGAAATAAAAGTAAAAGGTGGCTCAATGTGTTAAAAATGAGTTTTTATTCATTATTTAAAATAACGAATAAAATAACGAATATATTATTCGCAAGCAATTTATTCACGAATAATTTATTCGTGAATGAGTTATCTGCGAATAATTAAATTACGGATAAAATTTTATTCGAATAATTATCTAAATAACAATTTATTCGAATAATGCCCAACTCTGTTTACAACGATATCAACTTATTAAAAATCACTTAATAATTTTTTTGTTTCAAATATTTTTTTTATAAAAAAAGGTATTTTTTCCTTTTAAATGTTTTTTCTCCAATTTTCCCTGTAGAGAAAACACGAACTTTTTCGCCAAAAACGAACCAGTCCAATAGTAACTACTTCCGCACCAGTCCAAAACCAGTGAAATGTGGTACTTTCACTACACTATTTTATTCCAAATTTTAAACGCAGGGAAGGTAATCATTATGAGTAAAATAATTTAAATCAGCATTTAATCATTTTTTTATGAATTATTGTTGAGTTTTATTCTTTCGCTCAAACGGAAATAATTATTATTTGATTTTTATTTTTGGGATTACAAATAATGATTATTTTATGATTTTTATTTTTTCGCGCAGAGATTATCATTAATTTTGAGTTTTATTTTTCCACTTAAAAATAATGATAATTTATAAAATTGAAAAGGCCATACAGACGCAACCTACTGAAATTTTGACCTGAAAAAATTGGGTCTTATTCCTCTTATAAGGGTGCGGCTACCTCTCAAAAGGATACGTCGGTAATCACACTGGTATAGTTTTTGAGACGCTTAATAATCATTATACTTAGTGATTCCATAAACACAGGCCAAGATCCTGAAGAACAATTGAGAAAGGCAATGCAGTTGCAGAAAAAGAGGCATTTAAAAAAAAAGTGTCAAAATAATTATCACTTTCTCACTAAATTTATTTAAAAATGCAAGCCACCAGAGCTACTTTTTTTTAAGAAAAGACAAATAAATTTTTTTATGCAATCCAGCACAGCTACCTTAATACAGTCAGTCAATAAAGTTTAGGTACAACGAATTTTTTACAATACGGGCAACTATTTTTTAAATATTTCAATTTTCGGTATTTTTTTATAAATTCTACAACAAAATCCCCAAAAATCAGAGTTCCAAACCTTGTGTAAAATTTAAGAAAATTCTGCAAAATTTCATTAAAATAATTCACTTTCTATTTACGCTCTCTACAAAAAGTTAAGTTTACAGTTTTTAGCCCATTCAATTTTAGTATAATGAAGTGCAAGTATGGGAAGCTAGGACTTACCAAACAACAAAAAAAAAAATGCTCTAAATATCAATGGTAAGTCCTAGCTACCTCAAACTTGCACTTTGTTATACTTAAATTGAACTGCGCTCTTAACTTTTTTCTAAAGAGTGTAAATTGCAATATTTGGATGGAAATTTGCGGAGTTTTCTTTAATTTTACATAAGGTTTGGAACTCTGATTTTTGGGGTTTTTGGTGTAGAACTAACCATATTTTTATAAAAAATTAGGGGAAAATAAAATATTTAAAAAATAGTTGCCGGTATTGTAAAAACTTCGCGGTACCTAAACTTTATTGACTGACTGTATATCTTATTTAAGTTAAGTACGACAAAAACTTTCGAAGTACTTCATATACATATAAGCTTAAAAAGAACTGAATTTACTTAAAAATCAATATGCTTAAATTTAGACAAGGAAGACAAAGTGAACTAATATTTTTACTTTTAAGCAGAACGCACTTTTGTTTTTTACTTACTACTACTAATGTGGTTAATAAATTTCTAATAAATGCGTTTAAACATTTGTGATGGTATTGCCCTTCCTTCAACCGATCGTATTTAATATAAAAGGGAAATGTTTCGACAAGCCTGATTAGAAATATATATCTAAGGTGACGAATTTATAACAGGTTGGGAACTACATATAAAAAATGGATGCAGATCGAACTAGATCTCATCTGTCGAATTAGGAACTGGTTTGGAACTAAAGAAAAGGGGATGCAGAACGAACTAGATCTCATCTGTCGAATTTGGAACTGGTTCGGAACTAGAGCCAAAGGGATGCAACGGGGGACAATTGACACTTCCTAGGACTTCCTAGGATGTTAAATTCGCCAGTCGCTAGCATGCAAAGAGAATTAACGCGTACTAGTCATGGTTCCAAACGCACTAGAACCGAACCAGTTCCGCACTAGCTCGTTTCCCTACATGGTTTACATAAAAAGTATACAAATATGCATATCAGAAGAGAAGGGGGTCCAATCAAGTTTACAACGATACCAACGTTTTAAAAATCAGTTCAAAATTGTTTGAAATAGGTTTTTAATTTTTCGAAGACCCGACCTTTGCCCCCTTATAGCACCTGTAATATAAGTTTAAAAAAAAAAAAGTTATAAACTATTTAAATAAGAGCAAAAGGCGGTTTACGACGACGACGGTTTTTAGTTTTTAGTTATTTACATACAATAATAAAAAATAGTTTTTTACCAAAGATCCTATTTCGAACTTCGAAGGCCCATATCTCGATTTCGGAGGCTAACTTCGAAAAACGGAGAAATTACTTTTTTACCTATGACTCAATCTCTTAAAAAAAATTGGTTTGGTCCAATAGTATAATGATTCTAGTATCTTCATTCATGTATATTGTAACTATCAATATCTTATAAAGAGAAGCGTTACATTTTTTATCTAAAACTAATAAAGTTATAAGGACGAAATTCGAGGATGGGGTAGTTTACATATTAATCCTTGACATATATCTTTTTTCAAAAATAAATATTGGTAATTTCCAAGAATATTTAAGGATAAAGTTTTGAAAGGACATTTTCAACATTTATTCGTCCTGGGGCAACCAAAAATTATATATTGTTTTAATTCTACAGAATTTTTCTTTTAAGTGATATCCAATTGTTACTCATCATCATATTCTGGAAACTTCAAAGTCCTTTAAAAAAATCCTGACGTCAGAGCGAAAAATTAAAAACGCAGTTATACTATATTTGACTCCAAGTTTTGTAAATATAGGGATTTTTTCGTGTGCTTTAAAAATTTTTAGTTTTTGTCGCACGGTGTTATTACTATAGCTAGATAGGCAATTAATTGGGAACAATTTTCTCCTATGTTTCTTAACCGATATAAATGATTGTTGCTTTGTTGGAAATGTGTTTCAGAGGAGGAGTGCACAAACTTTTAACTTTTCCGATAGGTGGCGCATTTATAGTCCGATTTGATTCAAAATCATAATATATATTCGCTACATAAGCATAAATACACCTGCCAAAGGAGCCCCATAGGTGCCTCCAAAGTCGAGTTATGGCAAATTCAGTTCCATGCTCATGTTCTCATCTTATATATTAATACGCAAACATGTTTTTTGTGGTACACAGGTACTTAGTCCCCATTGATTTTCATGAAACTGATATCAAAAGTGAGTGGAGGTGGTGTAGATGAATTGAATTTAGTTTTTAACCCTCTAAAAGCCACTTTGAGCAAAATATTAAAAAAAAAACTATTTACAGTCCTGATTGGTACAAGTTCAGCCCGAATATCAGCTAGAGAAGCAACATGACATTTTGTATATTAATACGCAAACATGATTTTTGTGGTACACTTTGGAGGTACTTAATCCCCATTGATTTTCATGAAACTCATATCAAAAGAAAGAGGAGATGGTGTAGATGAGCCGAATTCAGTTTTTAGCCCTCTAAGAGTCACTTTGAGCAAAATATTTAAAAAAAAACACTATTTACAGTCCTGCCTGTAAATTCCTGATATTCAGCCCGAATATCAGTTAGAGAAGCAACATGACATCTTATATATTAATACGCAAACATGATTTTTGTGGTACACTTTTGAGGTACTTAATCCCCATTGATTTTCATGAAACTGATATCAAAAGAGAGAGGTGGTGGTTTAGATGAACTGAATTTATCTTATATATTAATACGCAAACGCGATTTTTATGGTACACTTTTGAGGTACTTAATCCCCATTGATTTTAATGAAACTGATATCAACAGAGATAGGGGTGGTGTAGATGAACCGAATTTAGTTTTTAACCCTCTAAAAGCCACTTTGAGCAAAATATTAAAAAAAAACTATTTACAGTCCTGATTGGTACCAGTTCAGCCCAAATATCAGTTAGACACTTTTGAGGTACTTAATCCGGTGGTGTGCAGTAACGCTCATGGGCTTTATTTATTTATTTTTTAATAAAGCCCGCGGGCGTTATTGCCTTTTCGAAAAAGAAATTAGGCCCGCGGGCTTTATTGTCTTGTGCCGGTGGGCATTATTTCCCTTTCGATATGGCAATGTCTCCATTTTAGAATATGTACATCCAAATCCCCATGTTCTAAATAAAAACTAACTAATATGATAACATTAAACTAAATATTTGTTTTCCTTTATTATACGAAGAAATTGAAATTAACAAATTTCAATGCATATATTTAATACACGAGTCCTCGACAGTTGCTCGCTCTGAGAAGACGTGTTTCGCAATCTCTCGGCTCTGTGTTGACATTTACTTTTTTACACGGTACACATTTGACATACGTGCACGTGTTTTCTTTGAAAATCTTTCTTTCGCATATCGGGTTTTTCTTAACAAGTGTTTCGCATACTAGTGCACCGAGTGTGAAAATATACTAATCATGGCCCCCGGGCCGCCCAACCTCGGGAATAACAGGTTTGCTTTGCTTGCCTCGGAACCCCAACCAAAAAGAAAGAAACCTACATATACCCCGCTTAGCTTCCCAGACCTGCCCCAGTCAAGGAAAGAAATTCCAAAATTCATTACAATCACCGCTACTGACTCAAATAAACCCATCTCAAAATACTCCTGTTTCGCTGTTCATAAAGCTGTAGAAGCCATCAGCAAAGAAATTATTTCGATTTCTGAGTTACGTAATGGCAATCTCCTATTGCTTGTAAAAAACAACCAAATCGCCCAAAGGTTTATCTCAACCAAAAAAACTCCCTGGTGTTTGTGAAATTGATGTTAAATATCATGACAGCCTCAATAGTGTAAAGGGCACAATATATGCCCCCTGTTTAAACAACGTCAGCGACAAAGAGATAATTGAAAATATGAGCAAACAAGGTGTAGTCGGAGTATACAAGTTCGCAAAAACAGTTGAAGGCGTATCTCAATTCACTGGAGTTGTTTTACTTACTTTTGATCTCTACGAGCTACCCGATAAAGTTGATGTGTCTTGGCGTAGCGCTAAAGTGAAACCCTACTTCCCTAATCCAATGAGGTGCAAAACCTGTCAACGTCTCGGTCACACCGCCAAACGCTGCAACAATTCTCCCGCATGCGTTTCATGCAATTTACCACCCCACCCACCCCCATGCTCCCGCACACTTTGCGCAAACTGCTCGGCCGACCACCCATCATCTGCCAAACACTTGCCCAAAATATATGCAATCGAAAGAAATACTCAAAATAAAATGTCAAAACAAATGTTCCATGCGCGAAGCACTTAAGCTCTACAAAGCACAAACACCGAAGCCGCCAAAGAGTCACTAAAAATAACCAACTCTCCAAAACCTACCAACAATGCAGCACTAAACTCCGAATCTCTTCCCTCACCACCACCTGCTTTATCAAACAAATCACCTATCACTACTTCACCCAATATTTCACACACGAACCCACCACAGTCAAACTCTGTTCTACCTAATAATTTACCACAAACCAGCAACAAAAACCAACAACCTGACAATGAACTAGTTTCTTCTTTTATACCTGTTTCGCAAACTCTCTTGCACACTCCATTCAATCTCGAAGCCACGCTCGCAAACATCATTTCGCAAACCAACACTTATCAAAACAATGCAATGTCAACTGACACCGCACCTATCAACCTAATACAAAATAGACCAGAAAATAACAAAAAGAACGCTGATGAGCAAATTATGTCAACTGACCACTATTATTAAACACATATTAACTCTGTCTCAACTCCCCTCTATTTCCCCATGTTTAAGATCTTACAGTGGAATATCCACGGCTACTACAACAACTACACACATCTTGAACTTCTGTTAAAAGAACACTCACCGAGTGTCATCTCTCTTCAAGAGACACACATTGCTGCTGACAGGTCAGCAGCTGTGCCAAATCAGTATCTAAAGCTATTTTTACAATCTGCCGCCAAACACAACAAACAAGCAGGGTATTACAGTACTAAGAAAGAAATCTATACCCCATAGACAACTGTGTGTTACTTCAAATATAGCCACGATTGCAATAGAAGTCACAGTACCATTCAAATTTACTATCGTATCACTCTATTTACCACCTTTACAAAACATCTCATGCATTGATCTTAGAAACATCTTGCGATCAGTGACCCCCCCAATCATAATAGTTGGCGACTTCAACGCCTGGAGCCCTTTTTGGGGCTCAGCCCTCACCAACAATAGAGGTGCTATTATAGAGGATCTGATCTTATCAGAAAACCTTATATTACTGAACGATAACAAACCGACGCATTTATCCACGCACATAACTTTTACCACTGTAGATCTGACAATCTGCTCTTCAAATATCGCCCCTAAACTAACCACAAACACCCTCCCCTACCTCCATGGTAGCGACCACTTCCCCATCCTAACCATTTTCTCCACTCCCCCTACTTACAAAGCCCCGCCCAGACCAAAGTTCTTAACAGATAGAGCGAATTGGGAGAAGTTTCAATTAGTTGCTAGTAGTTTGTGTTAAAATACGCCCTACTCCGGTAATATTGACAAAGTTGCCACAATTACAAAAATAATCCGGACTTCCGCTCATCTGTCTATTCCACAATCTAGTAATAAAATCAACACAAAGACTGTTCCGTACTGGTCCGCTGAGCTATCTCAACTTAGAAACGAAAAACGACTCTACTGGACGGAATATAAACGAACAAGATCAAACTATAATTTAATGTTGTATAAAAAGGCAAATGCTTTGTTGCGAATGAAATCAAAGCAATCTAAAAGGGATTGTTTACAGAAATTTTCTGCATCCATCAACCATAAAACAAGTCCGAAAAAGGCTTGGTCCGATATCAAAAGACTGTCTGGTATTTACCCTCAATCTCCTCCAATTTCCATAAATAGCCCAAATGGACCCATAGCTAACGCAAAAGAACTATCAAACCACTTCGCATCTTATTGGTCCGAGTCCTCGCACGACTCAAATTTCCATCCCACTTTCATTTCAGACAAAAACAAATACCTTAGTAACAGCAATAACAGCTCTCATGCAATCTCAAATATAACTGGATCCGTGATAGAATACACTGAAATGGAGTCCACACTATCCTCACTGTCTGGCAAAACTCCGGGGGCCGACAGAGTATCGTACCCTATGCTACAAAATCTACCGCTATGCCTGAAACTCAGATTAATTAAGCTATACAACAGCATCCTAAATCAAGGTATTTATCCTCAAGCCTGGAAAGACGCAGTTGCTCTTCCTATTCAAAAGCCAGGAAGTCCTGCAACAGAAGTTTCAGGGTTCAGATCCATTGCTTTACTAAGCTGTATAGGCAAACTTTTCGAAAAAATAATAGCCAAACGCATCTCATGGTATGTTCTGAATAACAATCTTATAAGTCCACAGCAAGTCGGTTTCAAGGAAGGCCAAGGCACGATTGATGCTTTACTTTTATTCGAAAATTATGCTTCTACTGCTCTCTCTAATAGAAGCCACCTATCAGTTCTAAGCATAGACTTTGAGAAAGCCTTCGACCGTCTCGGAGGTCACATTGTCCTACGGCAGTTGGAAAAATGGAACCTTAGTGGTAAAATACTCAGAATTGTCCAGGCCTTTCTAACCAATCGCAAATTGTCTGCAAAGTAAATAATACATTTTCAGACTTCTTTGCTTTGCACAACGGCATCCCTCAGGCCTCTCCACTCTCTGTTGTTTTGTTTATAGTGGCTTTCAACGAACTAAGCCACATTATTAATAAATATAAGAATGTTTATTTTATATGCTATGCAGATGATTTATTACTACTTTCTAAACTTAATAATCTAAATATCGTTAAGCAAGATTTCATTAACATACTATCCGATTTAAACACTTGGTCACAATCATCGGGCGCCAACGTGTCTATAAATAAATGCAAAAACTTCCATATTTGTCGGAAACATAAATGTAATTACTTTAGTCTATCGTATAATAATATCCAAATTGTAAATACTGTTAGCTTAAAGTTCTTGGGTGTAATCTTTGACAAAAGATTAACTTTCAAAGAACACTGTTTATATTTAAGAAAGCAACTGGCTGCTAGGCTTAATATTATTAAATATCTATCATCTAAACACTGTTTAATTAACTCTTCTACGTTAATAAATGTAACCAGGGCACTTGTGTTATCGAAGATAGATTATGGCCCCCCATCTATGGCAACTGTGCTAAGAGTAACACAAAATTACTGTACTCCGCGTATCACACGGCGGTAAGCAGAAGCATCCGTGCTATGCCTAAATCGCCAACAAAATTCGTTCTGACGGAAGCTGGTCTTCCCACAATCGAGGAGAGATTTACGATGATTGCACAGAAACTCATCCCTAAGCTATTTCTTTGCTACAACAGCGCTCTATATGAAGCAGTTGTAAGTGAGCTAGAACGTAGTAAGGCTCCTCGTCGCAAGTCGACGATTACACTCTGCATCGATTTCGCCAGAGAGCTTGGTATCACTTCCGCTTCACTCCGCCAAAAAGAATCGTTTCCATCCTGGATGATTAACGAATCGTACTTCATATTAAACTTAACGAAATACGGCAAAAATCATACTAGCGCCTTAGTCTACCAACGTCTTTTTGCTGAATTTACATCTCCCCTGCTTCCCGAATGGAGCTTAATCTTCACTGATGGGTCAAAAACGTATACAAACACCTCGTTCGCAGTAGTTGATCACAAAGGAGACACAATCACGGCAGGTATCCTTCCTAGCTTTGCATTAGGGCTCGTAAAATTATCCGACTATTCGACAAATCGGTTAACCGATTATTCGATTCGTAACCGTTCGCATGCTTATTAGTCGGTTAATGGTATTCGAATAGTCGCTCGACTGCGATTATTCGAATAGTTGCTTTGCTTCGACTACTCGAGCATTGTAGCAAATCGAATTTCAGTAACCGAACTTTCATTGAAATTTCTTTGACATACACATATGTATGTATATTCAGATACAAAAATGAGCGGACGCAAAAGGAGCTGGGTTTGGGATTTTTTCGAAAAATCAGAGGACGAAAAGGAAGTAACATGTTCCATATGTGGTGCAGTTTTGTGCTACAACTCCTCCACATTCTTACTGAACAACCATTTAACAAAAATCCATAACAAAAATCGCGAAAACGAGAGGTAGGTATTGCTTTAGCCATCGTCTCTAAAATATTTCGCAATAACATTTCAATAATTGGCGCACATTCAGCCGAAGCTTTCCACAGTGAAATTTCAAGCGATAGGCCCAACAAATCCAAGAAGAAGAGGCTAGAAGGTGACACAGCCGTCGTTACACACGAACGTCAAGAAGAAATTTCACGAGCAGTTGCACTTTTGATTTCAACCAACATGCTACCGCTTTCAATTGTGTCTTCCGATGGCTTCAGAGATTTTATGATTTTATAAGTGATAGAACCCGGCTACAAAGTTCCCTGCGTTAGAAGCATTCATTCTCGCTTGAAGCTATTATATAAATCCGTCAAAGACAATATATGCAATGAATTGGCGGAGGCATCAAGTGTTTCAATTTCTGTGGATGAATGGTCTTCTCGAACGCTGGATTCTTATATATCAGTAGAAGCTCAGTATTTTAACTCAAAATACGGCTTGTGCACTGCTACGCTTTGTAACAAGCAGTTGGAAGGTATTAATGTAAACCCATAGAAAATCTACTTTTACTTAAATATTTTTTGTCCTTCCAGGAAGACCAAATGCAGATAATATTGCTTCCACTGTCGAATCAGTTTTAAATGATTGGAATATTTCAAATAAGGTTCAATCAATAACTCACGGCAGTGCAGCAGTTATGAATGCTGCGGCACAGAAACTATTAAATATACCTGATAGTGTTAAGTGCAACGCTCATCTTCTGCAGTTGGTTGTTAAGGATGCAATTGGAGCCGTTCCACAGTTTACTGAAATATGCAAGAAAGCCAAAAATGTGTCTTCGTATTTTCATCGCTCAAGCGTAGCCAAAAATGCTCTTTCAATTCGCCAAGTACAGTTGGGAACTAAAGAAAATCGGCTAGTTCAATCTTGCGAGATTCGTTGGAACTCGAAATTATACATGTGCGAAAGTATAATTTTAAATCGCATTGCAATCTGCTTAGTTTTAGGAGATAGAGCAGTCAGCAAATCATGCGATGCACTTAAACTTGAATTTACTGAAAGAGAATGGAACGAAATGGCGACTCTGGTGAGGGTTTTAAAGCCATTTGATAAAGCTACAACAGTGTTATGTAGCGCAAAAACTGTAACGATGTCTTTGGTCCGTCCTATAATAAATCGGTTTACTCAAAATCATATGTCAGCATCTTCTACTGATGGAATAAATGAAAAAATATTTAAAGAATGTGCCAGAAGATCTTTTTTTAAAAGATTTAACATTGGAAACAGTTGCGATGACATTCCTGCTTCTCTTGTAGCAACATTTTTGGATCCACGATATAAAAATATGTATGGCGAAGATCTTGAAACAAAAACCAAAATTCATGACTTTGTAAGAAGCTATTTAGAAAAAGAGAAATCAACAAATGTGGCAGAGCCCAAAGTGGAATCCACGGATTTGGACTTTTTGTTTTACGATGACACGTTGCCCAATGACGTGACGTCACAGCTAGATTTATATAATGCAGAACCACAACTTGGTCATAATATTGATCCAATAACATAGTGGAAAACTCATAGCGAAATTTATCCTAATATTTTCTAGTTAGCCAAGCGTTATCTATGTATTCCAGCAACTTCAGCTGAGTCGGAGCGAACATTTTCTATTGGTGGAAACATTGTCTCTCAACGAAGAAGCTGCCTACTGCCACAAAATGTACACCTTCTCACATTTTTGTGCCAGAACAGACGTTTCTTAAATGAAGTTAATATAGGATTTTAAGGTTTTTAATAACGATGTGTTTAAAAAACTATGGTATCCATATATACTATTTACATTTATGTTGTATTTCATCCTTTAATTTGGAAATAAATGATTCTTAAATATGGAAATAATTTATTTTGGCAATTCACAATGTGTATTCAGAAACGTATTGCCTTATGGGGGTCTATATGGCACAAAATAACGGTGTATGCAAAAAAAGTATCCAAAAAATGTGTCTTATAATATAGCCCTTAACATTGATACCAAAGAGTTAGTAATAATTAATATGGGATAGAATTTAATTTTATTTCCTCCAGTATTTTGCTGCACATATCTTGCAAAAAAAGTTTATCTTAATTTGGCACATGCAATCTTATATATGTACTACGAATGTAACAAGACTTTTCATATATGTATATGTATCTGTAAATGCAAAAAAAACTCGAACTTAAAATATTCGATTAACCGAAAATGAACGGTTAACTGAATAATCTAAAGTGAACGGTTATCCGAATAGTCGACAGCTTTCGACTACTCGAATATTGCTAACCGATTAACAGTAGTCGACTTCAGTCAGATTCGAATAATTCGGTTAATCGATTCACCGAATAGCCCGAGCTCTACTTTGCATCCGTTTACACAGCCGAAGCCGCAGCGGTTCTCCGTGTCGAAAGCAGTCATCTGTACTGACAGCAAATCAACCATATACTCCATAATGAACACAATGAATAAGTCGCATATCATCTCCGGTATCCGGTACAAGTTAATTGAAAATAGAGACCGCTTAAAACTTATGTGGGTCCCAGGCCACGCAGGCATTAAAGGGAACGACTTAGCAGACGAACGGGCTAAACTCGCTGCGAAAGAACCTCTTATAACTTTTAACTATGTTGCGAAAAAAGACTTGTACAAGTTTATATCTCACTGGCATCATAATGCACAAATGGAATCCTGGAGATCCACCTCCCACCATTACACCGCTAATAATCCACACAGGGTTAAACCAAACTATCCATCAAATTGCCGTTGCAACGATACCAAATCATTTGTCCGCCTACGACTGGGACACACAACTGCCACTCATTCGTACTTTTTCAACGGTTCCAGCCCTCCTTCCAGCCAACACTGCCAGACTTCGCCTGTCGACTGTCCACATTTTGCAACGATTAAAAGAAGGATCTTCCATGACCAAATTCCGTCAAGGTTGTTAAAGACGACCTCCTCAGATAATATATCAATAATATCAGATTACCTAGTACAAACCGAATTGAAAAAATGTATTTGATGTTTTCCCGCTATTTACCCACCGTAGTTATTATATTTTAACATAGACTTTCATAATTAAAATTAATAGCCCTTTTACATATAAGACTTAATTAAGTTATTTACCATTTATTTCCACATCAGCGAGCCGAAGGTCCTGGGAGCCAGTGGTCCTTTTACGTGTAAAAATAATTGTATTATTACTTTTCGTTCCTAAATAAATAATAAATAAAATATATTTAATACATATGTATATATGTATGTACATGTGTATGAAAATTAAATAATTCAAATTTTCAGAAAAAAAAACGGGATATCAGAAAGTAAAACCCTAAATAAATACTTTCGTCGATTGCCGAATAATTTGACGGCAAATTGGACACAAAATGCTTTAGATTAGTACGCCTACTGTGCTCTGCAAAGCAAGCTGTGCAAAGTTTAAAATGATTAGCCGAGCTTCTCCTCCGATTGGCGGGCGGTGTGTGCCTTGATGTTACACAAACCAATCGACCACGGCTGATTTATGTTATTCTGCCCTTTACTCATTTTTGTTGTTTGCGAAAATTTTCAGTCGCCTTCTCAGTTAAAACAAGCCGTGCGTCATCCGCATCACCACAGTATTTCTGCGGCGTGGGTACACAAAAAAAACTCCAACTCCTCATCGTACATTCATAGAGCATTTAAATAAATAACAAGTAATTTTTAGCAAAAAAACCGACTTCAACTCCCATATAAAAAATATATATATATATATATCTCATGATCCACTGATCGAATCTCAACCAGATTAGTATGGGACCACCTCTGAGACACTACCTTTCCGATGCAAAAAGAATTATCGAAATCGGTTGACGTGGTCCAAAGTTATGCGGTAACATACATAAAAAAAAAAAAAATAAAAAATATTCCGACGAACTGATAACCTCCTCCTTTTTTGGAAGTCGGTTAAAAATATGTTTTTTATTGCATTCTGAACGGCCTAACATATCCCAATAGGCAACGGTTCGGTTTTCGTGCCATGCAGCGAAACGCTGCCACACTCGCACATGTATTATGATCAAATTTGCTTTTTTCTTCTTTATGATGCCTTTGCGCTCAATTTGGCAATTCTTCGCCTCGCTGTCTATTGATTTGCATTAAAGTCTAATACCCCAAGCGCTTCTGTAATAGTGGCTGCATCGCTACTTGCTGCTAAGTTCACAAGATATCGTACCGTAATATTTTTTAACAGACTTTCTTTGGCCTTGGGAACACTTTGGGCTATATTTTTTCTAAGTCTTAACATTTTCAAGTAGCAAATTCCAAAATTTTTAGTCACTTTTCGTGCGGTTCCGCCTTTCCGCAGTAAATCTATTATTTACATTTATGGTTCCTGATTAACTATGTTATTTACTGGTGATCACTTCTTCAATAAATTACAATATAGAAAAAAGTCATCTGACTTCCAACTAAGTAAAAGATAACTGTCAAATGCAAAACTGAGAGTGAGTGCAAAACTGTAACATCTGCCTTAATTTACATTTTTGTCTGCTGGTTTTTTATTGTTGTTGTATTGACTTCATATCGTTATGAGAGAGGGAGTAGGGATGTACCAACAAGAATATACAACAAAATGATGAAAGTCGTTACAACTTGGAAATATAGCGGTGGCTGAAATACAAAGTGTTACACCATGTTACAGTTTTGCTCGTCACTGTATATTTTCAAATTTTGGCTAAATACTGTTTTGTTTCAAAGTACTTGGAAGTATCAAAAAAAATAAATTTACATACATATCTGCACAGATTAATAAAATTAAATTTTGGTTTATTAAATTTTATTATAAAAGCTTGGGCCAGTTTTGCGGTAGCAGTTTAAACTTTTATCCAATTGAACAGCTGGCTGACATTTGATTGGCTAATCTTAGTTTAAACTACAGCCGTGCACTGAAAAACTGGCGCTTGGAATGGCGTTATTTATTTGTTCAAAGATTTATAGGGTGTATGTGAAACCGTGAAGATAGCTATTGCATATTTTAGTGTTAATTGTAATCCTTGTTATTGTTTATGTATAGTATTTTTATTTTTATGTATGAATGATATGTGCAGTGAATAGAAATAACGATAGTGATGGTATTTTTAAATAACACAGTTACGGGTAGACGGATAATGACAAAATGCCTCCAACACTCCACAAATATTTCATCCACGGGTCACAGATAATATCCCACGCTTTGTTACATATGGACAATATTCAGAAGAAGCTCTGGAAGCACGAAACAAAGGCTTTAAGATCTACGAATCTTCTCTTTTGTCTCGCAAGTGCAGCAGAAAAAAAGATGAAGGAAGATATATGTATGCAATAGTCTTTTGATCAGTTGCGACCCTGTTATATCAAATATGAGAGAACTGCCCCAAAAAAATTGAAGGATTTGGCGAAAGAAGCAAAACATTTGATAATTATGAAGAACTATAGTGATCATGACGTTGTTGATAGCGATGACAATGACGCAAGCGAAGGTGATGATTGTTTTTATTAAAGGTTATATTTTTTAAACTACTTTCTAAGCTTAAAAAAACATAGAAAAAATTTTTACGATTTGGATACATTAATATATAAAACGTTACCTAAAAAGGACAATCATGTTTACATTTTCATGAATAATTAACAAAACAGTTGTTATGACATCACTTGGCAACGTGGGTGAAATCATCTGCTCTTTGAAGAAATATTTTGAAAGTAGTACTTTCGTAAAGTGATGATGAAAATAGTGATAAAGATGATGATGAGGATAATTATGATAACGATGGTGATGATATGAAGTTTTTATTTAATGATGATTATGATTTTAACAAATTATCATGGATAATACAAATTATTTATAAGAACTACAATTAAAGTTTAATTTTTTCGCCCTTTGGTAATGCTATAATATCCTTAATAAAAAAAA
>NW_023458562.1:6183171-6183315 GCF_013731165.1 Rhagoletis pomonella | reverse complement strand
TTTTTTTCTGTTCGCAAAGCTCGAAATCAGCTGTACCGATTTTTTTTTGAAAATTTGATTATAGGTTCTGGATGAGCTTCTCATTGTCTTAGACCAAAAAAGAACTTTTAAATACATCCTAAAAATAGAAATGCAGGACTTTAA
>NW_023458562.1:6179515-6183071 GCF_013731165.1 Rhagoletis pomonella | reverse complement strand
TAATTACTTTTTCCTGCTTTTCTGTAGTGGCTGGTTTCGATTTTCTTATTTTAATTTGAACGTTCATAGATTCCATATATTTTTTTATAGTATTTTTAACAACTTTGTGTTTTCGACCCAACTGGCGGTACGATTTTGCTTTTCGCCCTACTGTATCTGCTTTGAACTTTTCACGTACTTTGCTATCTTGTAAAGCACATTTTTTGCCGGAAACTTTTTTTCGTATTATGTTTTTCTTATCTCTGATAAGTTGAATAGTTTTATATGGTTTTTCTAAATCCCATGTTTTTAAAATGGTGAAAAAATGCACTTTTGCTTTCATCAGGATTATTTTCGCAAAATTTTCAAATTAATTCGCGGCGCTGTAACTCGTTCAAAGACATTTTTACGACTAAATGTATGCACATCGAAATGATTTTTATGCGACAACATCAAGAGGATATCCCGTTATATTTTTACATTGGAAGTTGTTTTTGCAAATTTAGCGCTACTTTGTGTTTGTTTTCACAAGATGTGTTCGGATTGCATTCACCATACGTTAACAAACATTTTGGTCAGAAAAATGTGATGTTAATTTGAAAACATATCTGTGGTCGTATGGAAAAGTAGCTTATGTCGAAAGGCTGGCTTCAGTATAAATCGGCATTCGCAGCATGATTGCGAATGACTCACTGGCGCTGAGCCGTTGAACAATTTTTGGCAAATAAACATGCAAGAAATAGTAGTCAAATCGGATGAAAAATAGTCAAGTGGTTGAGAGATACGTGGATCATGTACTAAAATAACGGTTTTTAATAAAAATAAAAATGGAGTGTTGAGAAACCTATTTTCATTTGGTACTCCACTCTACAACCTACACTAATGGTGATTTCGTTTCTACCAAAAAAATGTTGCCTTTTGATTGCTCCTTTCTCTTTTTGTGTTCGATTCTAAATTGAAGGCAAAGGGGGAGAAAATTTCACACTCTTCTAAGGAAAAATAGGCATATTATCTGCACTGTGAAGATTTGTCAGGCGAGACGGTTGCCCTGAAAATCAGATGGTTGTTTAAAACGACAATATTATGAAATGCGTGAGCTGGTCAAGGAAAAGTAGGCAAAAACATGCACCGGGAAAGGGCAACAGTTTATGGAAGAAACGAAATCACCATAACTTTTGTTTTGGGTGTATTTCATGACTTTTTTTGTAGCACCGTGTTATTCCTGGTTTATACAACGCTTGAAAAAAACGTAATGTAATCGTAGCGGCACCTTTTTTATAAGCGTACGAATATAAATTTATAATAAATATTAAAAGGGAAGTATTTTTTCTTGGTTCTCACCTAAACATTTCCATTTAACATGTAAAGTAAAGTGATTTATAAAATTTCGCTTCAACACTTATAAAAGGTTCATTTGACAAAACTTAAAATACAAACGCTTATTTAACACTTAGCTAAGACAGCTTACTTTAAGTTGCTTTTAAAAACACTCATAGGAATGCTTGTTGGTAACTAGTTATGCAAAGCATACATTTGTACATGGTGGAATAAGAGAAGGTGATATCAGTACGAACTCACCAAATGGCAGACTGTCTTGATTGTGGCATGCATTTTAAAAGTAGTAAAAAGGGAGAAGAAATAAATATAGGGTTTGGAAAAGGTACTAAAATTAGTGTAAATGATTTCAATAGGTTATAGGAATGTGCACATGTATAAATCTGAATTGTAGAGGAGGTCCTTTCAGCAATACCTCATAACCCTAAATTTTTCATATTTATTTATATCTACGCATTCGTGTACTATTATTTGAAGTACATTTGTGAAAAAGATAATGCAGCTGTTAAGCTTTGCATTCAAAAGAGCACTGCTTCTATTATAAAAATCGCTTAAAAAAAAATAGAACTGGGTCTCTTTTAATTTTCACGGTCAGATATGGATAATGTATGTCAAGGCTTAGACCAAAAACCACTGAATCGATTTGAAAAATGATTTCTATCTAATAACACATTTGAGCCAGGCAAATTAAATTGTTTTATTTTTTGTATTCTTTGGAGAAATAAGTTGTCGCAGTACCAAAGAATTTAGTTAATGTATATGTACAGTGACGAGCAAAACTGTAACATGGCGTAACACTTTTTATTTCAGCCACCGCTATATTTCCAAGTTCTAACGACTTGAATCCATTTGTTGTATATTTTTGTTAGTACACCCCTACTCCCTCTCTCATAACGATTTGAAGTCAATACAACAACAATAAAAAAAACAAGCAAACAAAAATGTAAATTAGGGCAAACGTTACAGTTTGCACTTACTCTCAGTCTTGGCTTTTACAGTTATCTTTTACTTAGTTGGAAGTCCGATGACTTTTTTTTTTGTATTGTAATTTATTGAAGACGTGATCACCAGTAAATAAATGTAAATAATATATTTACTGCGGAAAGGCGGGACCGTAGGAAAAGGGGCAAAAAATTGTGGAGTTTGCTACTTGAAAATGTTAAGACTGAGACAAAATATAGCCTAAGTTGTTCCCAAGGGCAAAGGAAGTCTGTCAAAAAATATTACGGTCCGATATCTTGTGAACTTAGCAGCAAGTAGCGATGCTGCCACTATTACAGACGTGCTTAAGGTATTAAACTTTAATGCAAATCAGTAGACAGCGAGGCATCATAAAAGAAGAAAAAAGCAAATTTGATCAAACTACATGTGCGAGTGTGGCAGCATTTTGCTGTATCGCACGAAAACCGGACCATTGTCTATTGGGATATGTTAGGCCTTTCAGAATGCAATAAAAAACACATTTTTAAGTTCAAATTGAAGGTTATTTAGTCTGACAAGACTAAATTAATCGCTTTCAATCAGATGGTCGGGCATGGTATTGGATCAAAGATCCAAATTAAGCCCATGCGCATCATGTAAGGCAAACTGTGGTCGGCCAATAATAGTTTGTGGTTCAAAAATTTTGCCAAACGGTCGTGCTGTGCAGACGTGTTTTTATATCGCTCCACTTTTTGTTATATTATCTGCTAATATTACAAGTTAATATTTTTTCATGTGCCTTAGTATGGTGGTAAGTTTTATTTTGAGACATTGACTCATAATTTTGCAATATACACTCCCTCTCACTTGATTAAGGCCAAATATTTTTCTTTTGTTTTTGTGTCAAATTTCTTTTCAGGGTCGTCGAAAAAATTTTTTTTTTGCCAATCATTCAATTATGTTCTAAGAAAAGTTATTGCTAAAAAATCCTCTTCTCTCGATGGTAGTTGTAAAGTAAAACCTACTTTGCTTCAGCAAATACGAGAACAAGTGATAATTTTTGATTCACTTGATTAAGGCCGCAGAGGAAAATATTAAGATAAAAAGACGTTTTGGTTGCAAACTGTTATTTGTTTTATTTAATAATGTGTATGACCACCATTCTTTACAATTACTTCAAAAACTCGATTTGGAGTAGAGCCATAAAGTGACTTAAGGTAGTTTAAAGAAATCGTGGACCAAGCTGCTTTAATCGCATGGACTAAAGAATTTTTATCTTCAAATTGTCTTCCATTCTCATAAACTTTCCTGGAGAGCCATC
>NW_023458562.1:6174781-6179415 GCF_013731165.1 Rhagoletis pomonella | reverse complement strand
TTTTCGACGACCCTGAAAAGAAATTTGACACAAAAACAAAAGAAAAATATTTGGCCTTAATCAAGTGAGAGGGAGTGTATTAATTGATAGTTGATAGGAATAGATCGAAGGTGCTGTGTGCTCATTGCAAAGAGTATTTTCACTTAAAATGTGTTGGTGTCGTGCAGGCTGATGTGGATTTTCTTCTCGCAGCTGAAAAGCCTTTCTTTTGTAAAACATGCATGGATGATCGCCGTAACTCTCGCTCGTTTTCATCCTCTAATGCTTTGGTTGAGAAAGCTAATTTAAACTCTCCCTCATCCGAGTCCCAAAAAAACAAAACAATGGTAACAGCAAATGAGAATGTTAATAAGCAGCAAGCTACCTTGCCTGTTAATGCTAATATAAACTCTCTTTCGTCCGAGTCGCAAAAAAAAAACAAAACCATCGTAACAGAAAACGATAGTGGTAATAAGCAGCAAGTTACCTTGCCTGATAATGCTTATGTTAACTCTTCATCATCCGAGTCGCAAATAAACAAAACATTCGGAATAGTAAACGAAAGTGTTAACAAGCAGCAAGCTACCTTGCTTACTGTCGTCAGAGAAATTGCTGCTCTTCGAAATGAGAATGCGCGGGTGGTATCGTTGGAAAATTCTCTGTATGAAAATTGGAAACAACTTTTGTAAAAGTTCAATGCCCTGCGGGCAGAAACAATTTCATTCCAAACATGTAAATATACCTGATTCCTAAGTACAAACGTATACCTTTTTATTATTGCCAATATACAATACGAACATTCATATATCGTCACCTAAGGGTGCAAATGTGCCAAGTCCATTTTTGGAAATCCTTAAGGAGAGACGAAAATCGATGTAGTTTCGTATTACCCACCATTCTGCATCAAAAACTAATTTAAAAAAAAAATGGAATTGGCACCTTTTCACCTTTAGGTAGCTATACTGGCGTACTTGAACCAAGATTCCAGAAAAGTCTGCCAATGCGAAGTCATAGAGTCTTTTAAAACGGCATCAAGGCTAGTGAACTCTTGAACCACCTGGGAGCCCACAATTACGTAAGTTTGTGGAGGGTTCAGGGACATGAAGGGTTTGAAGGCAACAAAAGGAATGACTGTTTCGCAAAGCGTGGAGCATGATCCCGAGCCTTTATGCGGTACATCCAAATGATACACTGCAGACCTACTTAGCTGGGAATAATCAAAGGGAATAAGACAATCAAAGAGATTAATAACTCTTTCCAGGAGGAACTCTGAAAGACACCTGGTAACCTGACAGCACATTACAAGGTAACGTACCGTTAGAATTAAATGGGTATTTCTGTAGAGACGGACTGTAGGTTTTGTGGGCTGGTGAAGGAAACCCCAGAGTATGTTCTATGTGCCTGTCCACGAAGCATGAATCGTAGTGCTGACCTTTTTAAATTGCCTAAGGTTGGACTAATTACAACAAAATTGACGGCTAATAATCTGAGATTTGCCTGTGTAAACGGGGTGATTAAAAAACGAGCTTTAATTGAGATAATATTGATATATGAACGTACTTTTAGCTGTCTTCTCAGACGATTGTATCGCAGCCTTTCAATCAGGGTATCAAGTTTACACCGTTTATACAGACTTCTCTAAAGCTTTTGATAGAGTTTCCCATGTGATCCTGATTAAAAAATTAGCATGCTCAGTATTCCTTAGATGGATCGCTTCTTACTTGCACAATCGTCGTTGAATGGTTGTTGTTGACAACGTTAGATCTCTTCCATTTGTTGCTTGTTCTGGGGTACCACAGATTGTTTGTTTTGTTTATCAACGAGATTTTCTCTTGCTTCACGTCAGCAAGATTTTTGCTATATACGGATGACCTTAAGATCTACTCGCTGATCAGAAGCTATCATGACTCTGCATTGATGCAAATCGATTTAGATAATGTGAGTAACTGGTGTAACAACAATCGTTTGTCCCTGAACATAAACAAGTGTTTCCATTTAACATTTTCTAAGTGTGCCAATGTCATTGACACCTATTACTACATATCTAACTCGCCCCTGTTACGGGTGAGTGAAATTAAAGATTTGGGAGTAATATTCGATTCTAAGCTTGCCTTTACAAGCCTCATAAATTTTATTATTGCGAAATTATACGCCATGCTTGCTTTTGTCCGGCGTCATAGCTTGGATTTCTCCGATCCCTACACGTTAAAGCTTTTATATACTGCGTTTGTGCGTTCAAAATTGGAGTATGCCTCCTTCATTTGGTTTCCATATAATACGTGTCATGCTGCTAGAACTGAACGATGCAGAAAGTATTCTTATACTTTGCGTTGCGTAATTTACGCTTCTCGGATCCTATCCCCACCTATGAATCACGATGCTTATTGATCAACTGAAAATCATTGCAGATCCAAAGAACAACCATATCTCTGTCTTTCGTTTACGATTTGATCCGCGGTGATGTTGACTGTCCCGTGCTCCTTGGGAGGATCTTCTTTAATATTCCGGCTAGAGCCCTTCGTAGTTCGGAGTTTTTCTATGTTGGTCTTTTTAAAGCTCCTTATGCTCGAAATGCTCCTATTACTCGGGCCATAATTGAGTTCAATAGAATCTCTACATTTTTTGCGATAGATTTTTCATTTTCAAAAGATCGCATTTTGAAATCTTTTAATACTTTTTATAAATAGTATATTTAGTCATAATTTTCGTTTTTTCTAAATACTGTTTAACTTGTACATACATATTTCTACTTAGTCTATAAGAATTTGTTATATTCATTGGCTTAATAAATAAATAGATATATGGGAAGATATACCTCCAGAATTTTTACAGAGATACAAATAAATTATGACAAATCGCATCCAGGAACTAAAACAAGCAAAAGGGTACTGAACATTTTGTTAATAGTTCTTTTTTTCGGGAAAATTGTAAAAAAGTTCTTAAAAATATATGAGTGCAAAACTGTAACATTTGCATTAATTTACATTTTGTCTGCTGGTTTTATTATTGTTGTTGGAGTGACTTCAAATCATTATGAGAGAAGAAGTACAGGTGTACCAATAAGAATATACAACAAAATCGTTGTATGAAAGTCGTTAGAACTTGAAAAGATAGCGATGGCTGAAGTAAAAAGTGTTACACCATGTTACAGTTTTGCCCGTCACTGCACATTAGGTCAAATGATTACTTTTTTGTGCGAAATTAATAGCAGCTGAAATATTGCATTATTTTAATGTAAAAAGATGGCAAACGTTAAAACAAGTGTAAAGGCAGTAAATAAAACGTTAAACAGACTTGGCTTTCGTAAAACAGACTTTTCTGCTTTTTTGTATGTTCAAATGATGAGTATATGTGTTTAGTTAGTACTCAAAAGCATTGTCCAATTATCTTGGTTTTGATACAAGTTGTTTTCTTACCATACTCAACCCCCTCCCCTTTAAAATGAGCTACATAATAAAATAAGTATGGTCACATGTACATAAATGGTTTCTTCTAGCGATTAGTTATGGCAATATCGAAATTCCTAAATTAAAAAAGAAAAGTATTTACTACATGTCTTGCATATATGTCTTGAGGAGAGATTCCTAAAGCAGTTAGTCTTCATAAAACACTTCATTTTCACTTGAGGTTTCAGTGTTTCTAAATTCTCCACCGATATTATTTATATCATCGTTTACAAAACCGCGTATCTGGAAAATGCGAAACCGCGGATCAAGATAATGCAAAACCGCGTATGTGAGGTTGCATAAGTTATTTTCTAGAGAGTAAAAACATTCATATTTCAAAATGATTCTCTTTTTTATAAAGAAATCGCATTTCTGGCTAGTATATTTCAGGACGAATGGATAAGGATTGAGCCAAGAGCTTGTGTGAGCAAATCCAATTTTTGGCAGCCAATGTCAGTTACGCGGTTTTGCAGAATGACGATACGCGGTTTTGTACTTTAAACGACGATATTCAGAATACAAATGCTGCTTTGTGACACATTTACCAAAAATCTCTGGTAACTTCCTGAAAAGAATAAGAATGTTTATGAAACTAATTTGTTAAAAGAATGTTCAAAGCTCTATTCACTTTGAGTAAAAAAAATTCGAAGTTTCAGCCCGTAAGTTCTCTCAAGGATTTGCCTTTTTGCGAAGGCGCTAGTGTATGTGTGAGATTGCCTCGGCTACGCAACAGGAGATGAAATGTAATCCAAATGAAGGCTGCTATTTTTTTCTCTATTTATCACCATTAAAATGGATTATTTATCACCAAAAAATTTTGGAGATATTTTTGGAGAGCTCTAAAAATTCGGAAAATGTTAGCTATCCTATTTTAGCACTTTAGCGATAGCGAAAGTTAGAATCCGGCTGATGGTCGACATAGTTGGCTTTTTGATTTCGAAAAGAACCTCTCAGCAAGAAATGCTATGTTTTCAGATCTAAATATTTCAGCATCCTTTCCAAATTGTTTCCCATAATTTTCATATTTATTTGATAAATAATTTAAAAAAATACGCGTTTTTTCTTCTAAGATTCATGGAAATTTCGCAAATATCAGCAGCACCAAATTTTTTGGTTGACAACCGAAAAAGGCTTTTCTTTTTTCGAACATCCAATCAGCCAAACTTCAAACAACTTGCCTTTTGTGATAGCATGATAGCCCAGAAAAAA
>NW_023458562.1:6170812-6174681 GCF_013731165.1 Rhagoletis pomonella | reverse complement strand
CCTTCTGAAATTTTGTTTTGAAAGTTTTCATATTTGAAAACTGAAAAAAATCACAGTATACAGCAAACCAGCCATTGACAATATGCTTATTTGAAAACTAATACATGAAATGTTGTGAATATATAGGATTTTTTTGTCATTAACCCATAGGCAACAACTGGTGCAAAAGTACCTACAAATGTTTGTTGATATATTTGAAATGTAAATTTGAACAGCAAAATTCGTAAAACAAATTATAATAAAACAAAAATATTGTTAATTACTACGTGGGAGGTGGGCGTGGTTATTGGCAGATTTCGACAAAATTTAACACTAACCTAAATTATACCAAAGGCAACTTCGACACCGACTTTCGTTATAATAACTAAATTTTGTTCGAGTTAGCGTGTTTACAAACATAGAGGGCTGAACTAGTTCATCTCGTCATTCTGAATATATGTGTATATACGTACATACATTTTATACGGTTAACAAACGCGCTCGCTTATCTGCATAAACCGTCTTTACTTGCATTAATTCATGCATTATCCTCTTTCAAATGTGAATAATCGGCTGAACAAATACACACAAATTACGTGCATTTGAAAATTGGAGAGTTGTACCATAAGCTAAGTAATACTTCTTTTACCGCCTAATCGATGGGACCATTTTACAAAGTCAGCCTACCATTATTCACTCAAAGTTGTGTTCAGAACACGGTTTGACTTATGTAGGAACTGCATCCGGTCATAATTGCTAACGCTTCACGCTTCATTTGCTTGGAATTTCGTGTTTCTCGTTATTTTATTTTATGTGACTTGAAAATATTTTTCACTATAAGAAAATATTTAAATTGGATTTCATTTGGGTTAACGAAAACGACAACTGTGAAAAAATATCAACCAATACATTCAAACAAAATGTCAAATAAGCATGTTTACATTTTTTGTTTTGGCTACCTGGATCACTGTATACTGTGAAAAAAATATTTAGTACAAAAATAATTGTGATAAATCAATTTTGTATATTCTTCTGCGAAAAAATGTCTACAATCGATGATGTATATGTATACATATCAAGATGTGTCTGTTTTGCTCTACGGTTGCGATAAGCTGCTTTGGAATAAATAATATTGCACGAGTCATTGGCTTTGGGTTAGTGGCAGAAAACTTCAATACATAAGTATATATACTTTGAAATAAAATATTTGTTTTTGTTTCAATTCCAGATATGTTCAAACTTTAAAGTATAAAATATATCAACCCTGGGAACAAATTATTGGTACTGAATGGTAAAAAAAAGTGTGCATTCATTCTAAATATACAATCATGTGTGAGTGTGAATGCTGCTGAACATTCACATTCTATACTGAATGGCAATCTAGCATTCAATAACAAAACACAGTTTGTTTGTTTTAAAATATTTTAAGCCACTCAGGTATGAAGTTTTTATTTATACAAACCAACAATCAACATTTTGAAAGGAATGCCGAGTGAATGCAGACTATGTTGATTCAATCATTTTACAGCTCTGCTTTATACCAAGGTACATTGAACAGGTAGTATCAGTAGAGCAGCTGATTTGATTTATTTTCAAATTATTTGGTCTCGAAAATGTCAAATATTTTTAATTTTTTCTCACGAAAATTATAAGTTGTTAAAATCCATTTGCTTGTGAAACCTTTTTCCATACAAAACAAGCGATTGAATAGCAGCTTTTGGAATGTTCGCCCAACTCGGCAGCACGACCGCTGATTACTGGGCCTTGCAAAGGATGGATCAATGCTTCGAGAAGCAAACAAATTTACTAGGAAAGAAAGTTGCATCAATTTTTTTTTTTCCAATTTCAATTTTTTATTTTTTATAATTTTTTGTATTTCACATGGCACGCTTTGATTTAGAAGAAAAAATTCAGAACAGTTGTTGACACTTTCGATACCAGAAGCAACAACAAAATACACGCAAATGTTGTTTTTGCTCTACTGATACTACCTGTTTAATGTGCCTTGCTTTATACCAAAGCGAATTTATATAAGGTGGTGTTACTAGCTCAGCTGATTTTGTGTATGTGTTTCGCCGCGCGGCTTCTGATATCAAATTGAAAAATTTTGTTTGAATTTCTACACATACTCTTACAGATTTTGACAGTTTATGCCGCCAAAGCAAAAACAAAATACATGTAAATTTTTGTTTTTGTACTCCTGCTATCACCTCTTTATACCCTATCTTGCTTTACTATCGTTCTTGTCTATGGATTTGGTATTTGTCATTTTGTCATTTTTGTTACGCTCCCGCCCGTACACACGTCGTCGAGGGAACTTCATGCAGCTTTTGATAGAGGACTATACATATTCTAGGAAAGAATTTTCATCATAAATCACAAGTATAACCTGGCTGTAGAAGGATCCACATATCAGGAGCCTGGCCACTTACTGGATGTCATTGCGACATTCGCCTTAATCCAAAAAAAAAAAGTTTGTTTACTCTGTTTTATTAACGAAATATATAAAATAAAAGTGAATAAATGATTTGGTTTGCATAAAATAATAACCGGAAACGTTTTAGTAGTGTTTTAAAAGTGGAAACTGGTCATTTAGTGCATTTTTGACGTGGTAATTGCTCATAGAAAACAACGAAATTTAACAAAAGTTTTTTATTCATAACTTTTAAATGGTTAATAATATTATCTCCCCCCCCTCCGGATTGTTATAAGGGGGGCCGAAACGCGTCGTTTGGTACCCCTCCCGACTTTTCCGCACCTTTTTTAGGGGTTGTTACTCCAACCTAGAGAATTACCATAAATATTTGACGAAAAACACATCTCATCGCATGTCTCCTGAATCCCACTCAGCTAACACCTCTGTCCCTATGGACAAACTCAGTCGAAGTTGCATGCTAACTCGGCCTCCGTTAGTTGAGCTTGACGACAACGATTGAGGAACAAGCCGATCTAGGCAGGGCTGAGTGCCGCCACAACAACACATCCGCTTCCGACACTTAGGTCCAGTTTTTCAGTGCACGGATGTGGTTTGAACTAAGTTTAAACATCCGATCTGGTTGGTTTAAACTAAGATCAGACAATCAATTGTCAGCCAGCCGTTCAATTTAAACTCAGTTTACTTAATCTATGATTAAGTAAATGGAATCTAACTTCGTTGTAGAAACAAGGTTTCCAGCATTTTATTTGGTTCAATTTCTTTGGAGTGTGCTGCGTTAAATATGAGATATGCGTAAAACTTCTGAGATCTAGATTATGCCTAAGACATATTTATGTCAGTGCCCATTTTATTTTACAGATATCGTGATGCTTTCGACGATTTGGGCCATAAAGTCAAAAATTTCGCTGAAGAGGAAAAAATCAATTATAGTTTAAGTGATAGTCTGAATTCTATTACGACTTCCATAACTATTCAAGCTGATTATATGGACTTGCTGGTGCATCGATTAGAGATGAAGGTATATCCACAATGGGTATGGATTATAAAGAAAATAAAATCTATTCTGTCACTACAGTAACATTTCGTTTTAAAAAATGGGAGTTAAGCCAATTTGAAAACCTTTGCAAAACCACACGGGAAAACTTGCGTGCAGCAACAATTGCACGCGATAAAGAAGTGTTGAAACAACAGCAATTAATGGAAATCAAATCTAAATTTACGACAAACAATGTGAGTTAAAAAAAAAATTAAAGCCTCTTACGCAAGATACTTAATCCATACTTAAACCCTCAGGCGGAGATCTATGATATAATCAATAACTTTGAGCAACGAAAATTAGCTGATTTAAAGCATTATTAACCAATTTTATACTAATATCCATAAAATACCATACAAAAACATTGGACGCGCTCTCGGCGAGTTATTATGATGTTTCAAATATTGATGAGCGTGG
>NW_023458562.1:6139280-6170712 GCF_013731165.1 Rhagoletis pomonella | reverse complement strand
GATATTCTAGACTTACGTGCACAGAACGACTTCGGACTAATTCTGATAACTGATAACTGATGAGATAACTGTCGGCAAGTTGGTTGCAAGTTTGGATTATCAAAGACACAAACCGAATCGGGTCAAAAAAAGGGTTGCATTCGCATAAACTCCAAATAAAAGTGGTGTTTAAGGAGAGTTTAACGAAATTTTTTGTATGGTTTAAGAGTAGAGTTAAGGCTTAAAATCCAAAATGGCCCATAAACACGAGTTAGTGGCTCAATGTGAATGCCTTATAATATATAAAAATCTCGTGTCACGGTGTTAGTGGTCGAACTCCTCCTAAACGGCTCGACGGATATTTATGAAATTTTTTGTGTATATATGATAGGTATGACAATCGGATGTAAAGTATATGTCATACCGCTAGGTGCAGGGGGCGTGGCACCTCCCATACAAACCGAATTATTCATATAACATATCTCTGGAAGTGTTCATGGTAGACTACTCGAATATGGTATGGAGATATATGAAAACAATTGCATACTCACGGAGAAAAATTGCGGTTATTGGAAAAAGGGGCGTGGCACGTCCCATAAAAACCGAATTTTTCATGCTGCATAGCCCGGAAAATGTTCATGGAAGAGGTCTCGAACATGGTATGGAGATACATATATGAAAGCAATCGCATACTCATGGTGATAAATTGTGGTTATCAGAAAAGGAAGCGTGGCACTTCCAATACACATCGAATTTTTCATACTGCATGTGTCTGGATGTGTTCATGGAAGAGTACTGGAACGTGGTATGTACAAGATATAGAAATCAGTCGCGTGGTCATGAAGAAAAGTTGGGGCTATTGGAAAAAGGGGCGTGGCACCTCCCATGGTATATTACTCGAAAATGGTATGGAGATATATGAAATCAATCCCATGCTCTTAGAGAAAATTGGGGCTATTTGAAAAGGCCTTTCAAATGCACTGAAACTATTACGTATCTATGTATGCATGTACAGATTTGCTGGGTTATTTAAGACGGCAATGGAAATATGCCTTCTGACAACCACAAAACCGTAATATTAGAAGATAAATGTGTCACTGAAAACCATGAACGTGAACTGTTGGTGAAAATGTTGGACCAAAATGTTTCAATTCAAAAAATTTACTTTGGGCGGGACGAAGTTCGCCGGGTTGCTAGTATAATAGATATTAGTTCACTAGCTTCATATCTTGTTTCCTATAACAAAATAATGAAATGCTGCAAAAGAAAATTAACCAGTGACGGCTGTGTATGCGTCAATTGAGCGAGGAGTTAACAAAACCAATATCTAAAATCGTTTGACAAACGTACAAATAAGGAGAAATTATACACAGGCAAAAATCGCCATTTAAAGCATCATAGGTCGTTAAAAAGTTACTGTGGATGTTACGCCAAACCCTTCAATTGAACGAAATGCACCAGGAAGAATCGAAGTAACTGGTTGTGGTTCCATTTGCAATAAACAGGAAAAGAAAAAAAGACGAAAAACGAGGAAGAACTGCTGGGAATGTGAACAAGTGTTATGTGATGAACATTCCAAAAACTTCATTAAATATATTTGCTATAAATATACTGATTATTTAAACATTTTTGTTTTCGTAATAAGTTATATAGTATAGTTATTTTTATGAATTACATGCGTATAATAGAAAAAAAAACTACAAAATATACTACCGAAGTAATTGGGTACCCGGGTGCTGGTACGGTATACTACATTTAAAGTCGATTATTTTTTGATAAATAAAACAATTTTTTTACATTGAATTTTCCAAGTTCCTTTATTTAAGCTAAATAACGACGATCCGGAGGATGGGAGAGAAATGTCAACTAATACTCGACTTATACGGAAAAAGGTCCTGTGTGGGTACACAAGGGTTAAATTAAAAAATTGGAACATTGTGGCTGCATTTCTTTATTCATTCTGAACGTTTGGAATAAACTTTTTTGTTTATTTATTCTTTAGAACGTTCCTGATGATATGTTGACGTACATTTCAAACGCATTCTGTTTATTCCGGCTGTGAAATGGGATTATCCGGAATGTATAAAGAAACGCAGCCTGTATTTAAGAAAGAGTAATTTTGCTGCTTTTTCGGGTTACAGCCTGTTTCCTAACGGGTCGTAAATCAAACCTGCGCCATTAAATAACTACTCGCTCGAGGCGACAAACTTGAACCTTTACAAAATTGTAAATTATTTTCGATTGACGCTGCACCAGTTGAGAGGACTTCAGTTATTTTTTTTTCGGTTCAATAATTCGAGAATTGCGTCGAGGCTGTAAATGTCGGATGTATCCTCCTGACTTTCATCGTCATCAGCGTTTTGTGATTTTAGTTTTTGTAATTCATTTTTGATGCTGTCTTCTGTGACTGGTTTGAAAAATGTGTGCTTATAGCGTCGCGACGTTGTGAATTGGTGGATATGGCTAATAAACTGTTATTTTGTAGGAATGAAAATTTCGAAGAAAATTTTGTATTGCAAGTCGTGGCTGCCAGCAGAATTTGTTTTAAATCTTGTTATTTTGTTAAAAAGGTACCCCGTTTTTTATAATAATTCAATTATTGGCATCACGGAGGATAAAGGTCTCAGATTTGCTTAATTCCCGGGTGACCTCTTGGAAAGGTTCACCTGCAATGAATAGCTTGTAATTATTTTTTTGATTAGTTAGCTGAGCTTGGCTTTTCCTAGTTGCAGGCAGTCACAATTAATTACTCACCGCTGTCGGTACCATAAGCCATCAAATACATTTTGTTTTTCCATTCCATGCGCTCAATGTGTTTTAATATATTTTTTCCGCATTGATTATTGCGAATGCGAAAGCGGATGCGAATGTTAAAATGTATGCGGAAGTTCCGCGGGTGCGATACGAATGCGAATAACCGTGATCTAGACATTCCTTTAAGTCAGGAGAGGAAAAAGCTTTTGTAGCCATTTTCTTCAGGTATTTCGCAAAACTCCATACGAACCAGAAGGGTTCGATGATTACGAAAAGATCTCTTTTGGTCTTAGCAAATTTGCCTTTGATTGAATATAAACGAGAAGAGGCGATGCATTTTTAAGTTCGCTTGGCAAGCGACGCTTGCTTTCTATATCAATATATGAGTTTTCATAGAAAGTGGGCTTAGCAATATTTTACTCTATGCTAGCGATATGTATGCAGTGGAGCGGCGAAAAACTGTTATCCAGTTTTTTTTTTTAATATAAGGTTCCCTTATAGATTTTGCGGAAAAAGTATTTCGTACATATTTGACTTTGATTTTATTAGTTCGTTTTTAAATTTTAACCTTTAATTGGGTTTACCAGCGGTAAGCGCTTTGAAAGAAAAGCGCAAGCGGCACGCAAGTCTTTGTCGGTTAATTTATTCCATATCTTCAGTAACCAGGCCAATTACTCAACATTTTTTCCAACATAAGGTCCCATACTCAAAAATCGAATAAACTCGGAACTGGTGACTAGGACGGCCACTCATTCGACCAACCCTATGCAGTTTTTTTTGTATTTTTTTATACAAAGTCTAAGAAAAAATACACCTGAAAAATACTTGCGTCTCCCAAAGTTTACACTGCTGGCAAATGCAAATAATGATTAGCATTTCAAAACTAAAGTAAAATATTTACAAAATTAACAAAATCTAAAAAGAACCCTCCCATTTTTCAAAAAAATAAAAACAGTGTAACAGTTTTTCGTCGCCTCGCTGTATATTCTGCCACTCGGACGAATAAACTGAACTTTAACTGTTTGATGCATCTACTAAATTTGCTACAAGCTGCCTACGTACATAAAGCAGTGTTAAAGCCCGCTCAATTCTCAAGTACTTTCGAATGATGCATAAATTTTTATTCATCATTCAAGCAATTTCAAATGACGAAGAAATATTTATTCATCATTCAATTAATATCGAATGAAGAATAAATTGTAACTTCGGATAAAGAATAAATTTTTGTTCTTAATTCAAATATTTTGAAATAACGAATGAATTTGTATTCATCATTCAAGTAATTTCGAATGAAGAAAAAATTTTCATTCATGATTCAAGTAATACCGAATAACGGATAATTTTTCATTTATTTTTCGTCATTCTTTCTTGATCACCGTACCAGGTAGACGATCATGGTAAATAGACTTGGCGATTTCAGCTGCAGTTGCATAATAGTGGAAGCATTCAATTTCAGAAAATATCGAGGGAACTTTAAAGTTCTGTACTCACAGCGTCGCTTACAATAAAATTAAAGTGTAAACAAAGCAAACGACGAAATTTACTTTGATTTTTCGCCGTAACGGTATATATGATTTTGTATGACATTGTAATAATAACCTATTTGCAACAAAATCGATAAAATGTCGCTAACGATATAATCGCAATTAGCTCGATTTGTTCAATATATAAATCAATATTCGCACGATTCTCTTAAACTCAAACAACTTGAAAACTAGAAAAATATTGCATACAGTTTAGTCTAAGCTTAATGGAATACCGCATTAATCAACACCTGCTATTGGAAGAAGGATTTATTAGATGGCATCAATTTATAAAAATTCTAAGTATGAACCCTTCGGCGACATCGAAGATCACCCCCCACGGGGCGGAAGGTCTATGTGAATAGATCATCGGAAATTTGAAACCCGAACACACTTACATAAAGGGAGAATATGCGGATGAAATGAAGAAAAAAATATCAATGTGTAGCTTTAGCAATGTTATTGAGCTTGAGCATGATTTGTGTTACATTGCTAAAAGTAAATATTGTTACGCCACAATAATAGTAACGTCAATGTGTAGTGCTTGTGGAACTCTCAACCCCCATTTTTTTTAGTTTTCGATAATGGTAATTTTGTATAAATTAAAATGAACAATGTATGATTTGCCGAAATAGTAAAGGTAGACATTTGGTGATTAGCAAGATTATTGATAACGTATATGAAAATATCTTTTCTAGCATTTGCTTTTGAGTTTCATATTTTTCCTTGTAATGTATTTTATATACATACCTCTCGTTTACTAAAACACGGTCACAACTCAAAAAATGGACACTTTCAGAAGCAGAGTTTAAAAATTTAAATTTACTCATAAAATGTATCATTAGCTCAAAATTTTATTTTTAGAGCTTCACCAGTCTTTTAGCAAATTAGTGGTATGCATTAAATAAATATCAGCCGTGTATTCCACTATATTGAAAAGTTAACTTTAAATTTAAAAAATAGCGATGTATAGATTTGCCCCACCTAAGCATTTTTGCTTTACACATTCCTCTGAAGGATATATGTAAATTGTTTTTGACCGCGACTGTGTGAGAACCATATTGGGAATCCAAGCCACTTATTAGTCAATACGAGTATGTATCATACATATGTATATGTAAATTGCTTATTTTATTTTATGTCTATGTATTCCTATAATCTCTTAATTTTCCAAATAAAAGGCATCTCAACATATCAATAATAACAGCTTTACAAAGCGCTGTTCACACCCAAAGAGGGCCCATAGTATCTGTTATAATTTGTTTTACATCCTCTCTGTCCATATCACTGAACACTATTAATAATTCAACAATTGTACGCGAGGAGCCATTTGCGCGACATTCCCACAAATTAAGGATCTGCTCGGTTGGTGAGGGCTTTGTAGCAAAATATGCTATATAATGATCAGTACCAAGTTTTTTAGCCAGCAACCTCCAATCTTTTTCGTCTTGACGAGGTGGGTCCAGAGCTGCGCAAATGAGTCGCTTGCACGTTCGCGGTAGGTAAACACTACTTAAGCTATTCGTCTCATTCACATAACTGCTGGCACGATCAATAGAGATAACTGCTTGTTGATGGTCATATAAGTGCGTTGGCACATCGGCTGGAGGAAAATATTCATTCGAAATAACAAACGAGTGCAACTGCCTTTTGTCACTCTCCGAACAGAATTGCTCGAAATCAACATTAAATACCAATCTAGAATTTAATGATCGCTTTATGCTAAACTCGCAATGTAAAATGGAATTATTATTAAGTATGTGATTATAGGGAATCATTTGTTCATAGTCGGTTTGCTCCTTTAGATCCCACGAACTGGACTCCGTATTGTGAACACGGATGACTAAATCGCTTGTGTTCAAGTGAAAAGCAAATGTTTCACTTAAACCCATAATAGTACCACCAAGTTTCGTTTCAATCATGGTACAAATGTCTTTACTATTAGGAAAGTCTTTTACAACATATATTCGAAGGCTGCAGTTTGAATTGCTCGGCACTAGTTGACTAAATGCGATTAGTCGCATTTTAATTGAAGTTTGGTGGTTGTTGTGCACTTTAGGATCAGCGACAACTGCGAAGCGTCCCAACTGTTCTGTCATAATATACAAATGACTTTCTTCCATGTGTACGAAAACGGGCGTATTTATCGTTTCTTCCCCAACTGAAATTATTTTCCGCCAATTCGAATTGATGTCATAATGATTGTTATCTGCGTGGTATATGTTCACATTCCATTTCCGAGGATCAACGAGACAGTGTGGCAGTTTCACTACCACTGGCTTTTGGAAGCTATAGTTTCGCGGTGAACAGTAAATTATTGTGCTACATACAAACAATGGCTCAGCGCAAGGTATTGATATTCTAGAGCTTTCATCACTCAATAAGATCAAAGACATGTGTTTTTTTTGATTTTTGCTGATGGCAAACTCTGGAACATGTAGCATTATTTCGCCCTGATAAAGTTTTAAGCTGCCGCCGCAATTATTTAAAATCTCGGTTACTACGTTTTTGCATGCAGAAGGTATGGATACATTGCCCGTTATATCGTATGTAGAATTCGCTGAAATAGAAAATTTGTTAAATTAGTATAATTATATAGTTGTGATAACCGCTCAGATTTGTTTATTTGAACTATTTATATTGCAAGGGGCGCAAGCCCACTTTTCTATTCTATAGACTTTAAAATTTCGCCACTTACAGGCGTATTCTAACAAAGTCACAAACCTTAGCTCATCACTGTAGTGATTTCTACCGCGCCTCAACGTTTGCTGCTGCAACAAATATGCCGCTACAACACAAGTTTTTAACCTTTGGTGTATTTTTCTAGCACTTAAGTCCAATTTCACGAAAGGAATTTAAGTGAAAAATTAGTTTAATTTCTGGAATTTTATATGGAAACTGACAGAAAATAAAAAATCCTTTTCCATTTGAAATCGAATTTTTGTGGCACATTTTGCGGCGCACTAGAAATCACAACAATGGTAGACTAATGTCGTTTTCGTTTCTACAAAAAATGTTGCCTTCTCATTGCCTTCTTATTGGGATTTGTGCGTAGAGGACAAATAGAAGGTAACATTTTTCGATAGAAACGAAAACGCCATAAGTTTTGTGACTCTGTTAGAATATAGGGGTTAGTCAACCATAATAAAATGTACTGCAAGGTTGTTATTACTTAACTTATGTATTTACTTTGTTTCAGTAAAACCTAATTTTGTAAATAGAAATGATAAGAAATGTTATGTTATTAAAAGAAAATTTTTGAAGTTGGTTACTAGAAGAATTCCAAGGCGAATTCATACAAGGTGGTGACGAGAGCAGCTAATTTGAAGTCGATTGTGTTGATTGCCAAAATTATGTGTTTATTTTATTTGTCATTTATTTATTTAAATGGACATATAAGACATAGTCTTTTACAGTCCCATATTTCATAACAATTACATAATAATAAAATTTTTGTAGCTTAAAGAATATATGTATACTAATCAGTTGTTAAACGAGTTTTTGAACATTTCATATATTTTTCAGTTGAAGAAAGAAACAGTAATGTGGGGAACAAAAAACTGTAATAAGATAGTACAGGATTTAGTTTGAGAAGAAAGAATACACAGCCGATTTGAAGCGCTTTGGATTAGTTTCCGATTTTAGTTTTCCTGGCTAAGAATTCCACAACTGTACGGCTCTAACAAAAAACATTCTTGATGTAACTGAATACTTAAAATAAAGTACGATAAGATTGCATCAGCGAGTTGACTGTGCAAACGTCAGTTTCGAAAAGAGGTATTTCGGGTAACGGGTGTAGATTACTTTATACATGAATAACACCAAACGCCGATCAAAGAATATAGATAAACTGTAGTCAAGAATATTTGCCGGAAACTCGGAGTTGTGATCAAATTTACGCTTATAATATATTTTTTTTTTAGCGGCATTGTTAAATAATAATTGATATTTTCCGAGGGATTCTTTATCCAGACAACCATATATTAACTCGTGGTACGATATTATTGGTACCAATTGCGTTTTAACGAGCTTAAGTACGCCCCCATAATGGGGCATGAAGTACGCCCCTATAATTCCATAATTGCCTCAGTACAGAATACATTCGGCTGACTGATGCGTTAACATGATCTATACACGTTAGATTTTGATTCAGTGTAAAACCAAGTGTTTTAACAATCTTCTAATTCTTCACAACACTCCCATTCAGCATGATTGGAGAAACATTATCAAGATTGTAGGGAAAATGAGATAGGGCAATTGTCTGTGTTTTGGACGAATTGAGGTTAAGCCTGTTATTTTTCGACCACAGAGAAATAGCTTGTAAGTCCTCATTTATTCGGAAGACTAAGTCTTCTGTTAAGCCTAGAGGGTCAGAGAGGTATATCTGAGCGTCGTCAGCATAAAGATGAATTGATACATTTTTGCAGCATATTTCTAAATCATTAATATATAAACTGAATAATACCGGACCAAGAATAGAGCTTTGCGGTACACCCGATTTTACTGGTGTTAAGCTAGAGCGGTTATCCCTAGAAACAACCCTTTGATGTCTATTAGTCAAATAGCTTTCCATTAGTTTCACGGCATCATTGTTGAATCCGAAATATGTGTCAAGCTTTCGAATGAGGATTCTAAGGCAAACAGTGTCAAAAGCTTTCGAAAAATCCAATAAATTGAGGATTGTTAGGTTGCCTTTATCGAAGGATGGTCGAACGTCCTCCATGACTTGGAGCATAGCGGATGGCAGCGACAATATGCACTCTGTCGCAAAAATTCCCAATTTATGTACATATTATTAGAAATATTTACAACTATTTTTTAAATATTATGTGCTTCTTATAGGGCTGAGAACTTCATCCGGATTTTTCTACTATCCGGATAAACCGAATATTCGAATATCCGGATACCTAAATGAAAAATCCGGCTACTCTGGAAGCTAAGGTGATATTCGGCTAACCGAATATCCGGATATTTCGTTATCAAAACGATACTTTCATTTCCCAATACCTGGCGCTCATAAATGTGTAGTAACAAGTTTTCTATTTCTACGCACAAAATTGTTTGTATAAATTTTAAAATTTTAAAATTTCCAAAATTCTACTTTGTAATTTCAAAGGCTTCTACAATCGAATTAAAAAGTTCAACAAACAAATATATGCGTATAGAAAACTTGCTACTTCATATGCATGAGCGCCTGGTATTGGGAAATTAAAGTATCGTTTCGTAAAAATAAAAAATAAAATAAAATTGACCGCGAGAGTTTTTTCATGGCTTTAAAATATCATGGACGGAATAATGAAAGCTATTACGATACTTTTGGTCGTGGTGAATTTTTTACCAAATTGTAGCATTTTCTAAAATTGATGACAAGAATAGTGCCATTTGTTTATATTGTGACAAAACGATACAAAACAAAAGGTCAACTTCAAGTCCGTCAAGAGCTAATTTACTCTATCGTGTACATAATTGAATTCACGAATATTATTAATCAGTTTGTTGATTTTTTTTTGTATATCTGAAAATACGAATATTAACCGGATCTTCGTAAATCCGGATATCCGAGTACTTGCACAAGCGAATATTAGCCGGATATCCATACTATCCGGATTTTATTCGTGTCAACGGATAATCCGAATGGATAACATTAGACTTCCTGAGATCTAACAAATAGTAGCTAGCTCCTCTATACACTCAGCTACTGCCAGAATACGTATACATGTTTTAAAATTTTCATTTTGAATAAACATTTTAAAATTATTGTATTTCGGATACGAAAAATGATGAAAACGGTACTGTCGACAAAAGGTGCGTAATAGTTCATTTCCACCAAGCCTTAACTGCAGTTTACGCCTTTTGGAAAAACGAGATTACAACTCGAAGGGGGTAATTACGCAAATTAAGTACAAGTAATCGAAAGAAAAAAACCAAAAACTAAGAAATAAACTTTGCTGTTAACATTATTTACCCTTACCTGAGCTCTTAACTGCAGTTAAGCTCTTGGCGGAAATGGCCCATTACTCTGCCGTCTGGGATTGTCTAAAAAACTTTATCAAAACCGAAGTCTCGGTAAAAGAAAAGGTGTGAAGGCGAATCATTGCAAGCATTGTGCTTTGGCTGTTAGTGCGATATAATCAGAGTACTTAGTAGTGTAATCTGCCCATGGGGATTAGTAAAAATCTCGGCAACACTGCCGCTGATTAGTAAAATTTCTCTCTAACATAATCTCGCATTGATATTTCATCAGCCAGGCGAGTTGGACGTAGCAGCGGATTTGTGCGAGCGGTGAAGTGCTTTTTTTCTTTGAAATAATTTTTGTAGAATACATATAATATTTCTGACTGAAATATATTATATCTGTGACTATACTTAAATTAGTAAATCTATATGGACATTGTCTGTTGTGCTTTTAAGTGGTGTGCTACATATTAGTGTGTTACAATTAATTATTTGCATACTGTGGTGGTAGCGACTAAGTGGAAGGAGAAGGTGAATCCTGTGTGGTTCGAGATCATCACCTGATTTTCTTGGGTGAGTTCCTGTTTATTGTTTATACCTTATACTAGTGATTGGCTTTTTGGTAGGGTTAGATGGAGGGCGCTTCGGCGTCGGGGGGAGTCCAATTGGTGGACGGCAAGTTGGGAGGAATCTCAACTGGTGCTAAAGCCAAAAGGATGAGTAGAGCTAGGAAGGATAAAAGGAATGCTGGTGGTGGGGGGGGAAAAACGTAAGGATGAGGCAGTAAAGGATCTTTGGTTATCCAATTCTGAGGAGGATGAGGAGATGGATTGTGGGCTAGTTCCACCTATGCAGGGTATGTTGGTTAAAAAGGGCACTTTTACAATGAACCAGGTTGGGGGGAACTGTACCAGTTGAGGATAATTTTACAGGCTTTAATAGCTCAGGCGAGGTAACTGTACCTAATAATTTTTGTTATAGCGGCGTTGAGGAGGTATACCCAAGCCAACTACATGGTGGGGAGTGTATAGCGTCGGTTACAACGGATTTTAAAAATGGCGATAATTTATATATGGATATGCGTGAGAGGGAGGGAGATAGTAATTTGCTACATAACATAGAAGAAACACAATGTGAAGAGTTAAATGGTACACAAAGTGTACAAAAGCAAGATAGGGAAAGTGGGGAAATTCAAAATGGTAGTCAGAATAAACAACAAAATGAGATGCAAACAGCATTACATACAGATAACAACGGACATTTCATAAATACAGAAGCAGGCACATTTGTGGATGACAGTGGCGTGAATAATAATAGGGTACGAGAAACATTGAATGCGGTTTTCATGTACACTGAGAGACACAGAGGGGATTTTTGTGTCCTAATGGACACTGCTAAAAGTAGTCATTTTGAAAATAAAGTGATGAAAAATGGACTTTTTCTTTTTGACAAAATAAGAAAATTTAATATTGAGGGGCTAAAGAATATTAAGTCCGTCGGCCGTTCTTTGTATAAAGTTTATTTTTATGATTTTAAATCTGCAAACAAATCTTTAAATAATAAAAATCTGATTGAGATGGGTATTCGTGCGTTCATACCGAATAGTTTTGTTACGACTTATGGTGTTTTAAGACAAATTCCCTTAGACTTCACGGATGAAGAAATAATATCGAATATTGAATCTAGTGTTCGAGTAGTGTCGGTACACAGAATTACCAGAAGGGACCCTAATCAAAATGATAAATATATTGCTACTTTTTCGGTTAAGATAGGCTTTGAAGGCACGGAATTGCCTGACTCTGTCAAGGTTTTTTGTGTTAATTTCAAGGTTAACCATTTTTTTCCTAGACCTAAATAATGTTATAATTGTGGTCGGCTGGGCCACACTAAGATGGCTTGTAGAGCTAAGGCTAGGTGTATTTTGTGCGGTAAGTTGGAGAAGTGCCCAGAGAAGTGCAAAGAGGGTGATGTTAAATGTATTTTATGCGGAAGTGTAGAGCATATCTCAACAAAAAAAATGGTTTGTCCTGCATGGAAGAGAGAGACTGACATAATAGAAATTATGACTGTTAAGAAACTTTCCAAAAGGGAGGTAATGGATAGCTACAGAGACATAATTAATAACAATAATCAGTTCTCCTTGCTGGAAGATTATGAGGGTGGTTTTCCAACAATGTCAAGAGACACGCATGTCACAAAGGATAACAATGCCTTAGTTAACAGAAGACTGACAGCGCAGAAGTATAACCTTGTAACTAAACAAGGAAGTATCCAAAACGTTGAAGCTATCAAGATGAAAACGCAGAATAAGGATAAAGAAGTAATAGTACCTGTTTATAATAGTGATAAATGGCAAAGGGTTTCGGAGATTGAAAGATTGGTGTCTGAATTAGTTAAAAAATTCGATATCAATGCTGAAGATCCCATTGTAAAGTTGCTGGGTAATTTATGTAAAATCAGTGTAAATGATAGACTTATCTTATCTCATACGTTAATTAATGAACAGAATAAAAATACTTCAGTTGAACTGTCAGAGTCTTAAGACTAACAAAAACTATATAGACTTTTTTACTCACAAGCATGATATTGACATTGTAGTTTTACAAGAGATATTTCGCATGGTGATCACAAAAATGATCACAAGTTAATAGGGTTTAATATTATTAAAAAGATTAGGAACGATGGTTATGGCGGAGTAGCTATAGCAAGTAGGAAAAATATTAAAATGGAGAGAGTCAGGTTTAACACAAGATTTGATATTTTAAAAACTAAAACACTAAATTTGGTAGACAATTTAACAATCTGCTCGGTATATTTTCCTCCAAACATAAGCTCTGCTGATTTTGAGCTTGAAATTGTTAGACTTCTGGGCGTACTTGCAGGCTTTAGTAATGTTATGTTACTGGGCGACTTTAATGCTAAAACAAGACTATGGGGGGACAGAATTGAAAACTATAAAGGAAAAATATTGAAAAATGAAATAAATAAAACTTTTCTCAGATGTTTAAATGATGGGTCAAGTACGTTTGAAATTCATACTAATGGAGTAAATGTAGAATCAACTTTGGATTTGTCCTTCACAAATTCTGGGTTTGATACTTTCTGGGAATGCAATCATGGTTTTGTGGGTGGTAGCCATCACCACCCTATCATTGTCACTATAAGCGGGTTAGCTAGATCTCCTAATTTGTTTGTTTCAAAAAAAAAATTAGGTAAATGTTTAGCTGAACTTAACTGCGAAAAAGGTGTTGGTGTATTGGAATTAGATATTAAAAAAGCAATAAAGAACCCGATAGTTGACTTAAATAGTACGAGGTTCTCACCCAAGTATTGGTGGAATAAAGACTTGGAAAGAGAGTATAGAATTTTTCATGCAGCAAGGAAAAAAGCCAAGTTAACGGGTATGGTGGTAGATATGGAGCGAGCACTTGATCTTAAGAAGATATGGATAGAGTCTGTTAAAAAAGCCAAGAATGATAGCTATAAACTCAGGATTGAAGAACTAAATAGAAATGCCAGTACAAAAGAAGCGTGGAACTTTGTTAGTAATGTAAGAGGAAAAAAATATAAAGAGCTGGCATGGATAAGTGAGGATAACGAAAGATATCTGGAGATGTTGAAATCACAAATGTCAAATTTAGAGAATAGTCTTACAGAGGACAGGTGTCTCGTCAGTCAGGGTGTCAGTCAGTGGACTAACTTCTCTTTTGAGGAGTTCAATCACATGTTAAAGAGGAAAAAGAGTACAGCTGGTGGACATGACAGAATAACCTTTGAAATGATAAAATGTTTATCAGATAGTTGTAGATTAAAACTATTAAAGGAGCTAGAGTTTCATTTTATTAGGAATATTATAAAAGATGAATGGAGGATAATAAAAATAGTACCAATTCCGAAACCTAATCGCGATCTCAGTGAGTTAAAAAATTTTCGGCCTATTTCGCTCTTATCAGTCACAGTGAAATGCTTGAACATGCTGTTAAAGGATAAGATAGTCAGTTGGGTGGAAAAAAAGAATATTTTACCGTCCAAATGTTATGCATATAGAAAGGGCAGATCTGCAGTTATGTGTTTAAATGAATTTTTATTTTTCACTAATAAAATTAAAATGGAAAAGAAAAGAGCTTTTGTCTGCATTTTAGATTTGGAGGATGCATATAATTGTGTAAACTTGAATAAACTAAGGCAAATAATGTATGAGGGTGGTTGTGAAGCAAAGACTGTTGAGTGGACTTTTAATTTTTTTTCAAATAGAGTGCTAAAATTAGGAGACAAGCAGGTGCACGTGCACAATGGTTACAGCAGGCCTCCACTTAGTTGAGGATGAAAGTGTTAAGATATTCCAATTTGCTGATGATTTTGCCATAATTAGCTTTAGTCGCAATGAAGAGGTAGCCTTAGATAACCTCAAAAGCTCTATCACTCGTTTTATTAGTTTATGCAGTTCCCTTAATCTTAGGATAAATATAAATAAGACAAAGTTCATGCTTTTAAACAACAATAGGAAAAGACAGTTTAGTCTAGATGTGAATGGACAGCAGGTTGAGCAAGTGTTTAAAATGAAGTGGTTAGGCAGAATAGTTAGTGCTAACGCTACCATAAATGATCATGTAGAGTTAATAAAAAGAGAAGTTCTTCCAGCTAATAATGCCTTGAAAAAGCTAACGAGTATTAAGGCGGGTTTAGAGCCGAAAATTGCTTTAAACTTTTATAAATCATTCATTAGGTCGAAGGCTGAGTATGCTTGCTCGACTTTCGCAAATGCACCGGAGGAGTGAACAAAAAATTGCAAACATCTTTAAATGATGCTCTAAGAAGGAGTCTTGGGGTTCCTCCAAGCACACCGGTTCATGTTAGATATGCTTTAGCTGGTGAATTACCCCCTCTTAAAAGGGCGTTATGGTTAACTACAAAAGAGTTAATCAGACAATGGATGAACAATGAAAACATTAGAAATGAGTTACCGAACAATGGTGGAAATAAATCGAGTTATAGTTTTGCATACAATAAATTTGTTGACATTTTTACTAAAATAAATTTCAACACGGTTTTTACAAGATTTCATGGACTCTCACTCATAAAGTCAAGGCTGGGTACATCCAAGGTAAACGTCACAACGCAACAATTAAGAACAGATTTTCTTGTAATTAAAGATGAATTATATAAGGAGGGCTTTTACTTACTTGCAACTGATGCCTCAGTAGCACAGGAAGTAGTTGGGCCGCTGTTCATGACATTGATCAAAATATATCATATTTGTATAGGTTTAAGGATACTTTCTCCTCAACATTTGGGGAGCTGGTAGCAATCAGACAAGCCATTAAAATCCTAATTAGACTTAAAGTAAATAGAGGTGTAATTTTTACTGATAGTCTGATGGCGATTAACTCGCTTGATAAGGAGAATACTGACTCATATATTGTTACTGAAATTCATAATATGATTAGCTCATCGAATTTGGAATGTGTTAAAATTATTTGGGTTCCGAGTCACATCGGTATTACTGACAATGAAAAAGCGGATAAAGCAGCGAAAGCAGCTGTGGATAGGGGGCTAGAAATAGATGTAGATTTGACACCAAGTGAGGCTTTAACCAGAATTTCGAATAAAATCTGGGCTGAGTGGAAAAGGGAATTTGAAGAACTGAGTATTATCAAAGGAAAACTTTTTGTTCAAAATGGGGGTGGAATTGAGTTTAAACCATGGTTCAAAAATAAACATGTATATTTAGGGGTTTATGATATTAAATTACTGAATAGGTTACTTACTGGGCATACTTTTGGTAAGACATATATTAGTAAATTTAAAAGAGAAGTTAGCGATATCTGTGCAGTGTGTCAGGTTAAAGATACTGCCAATCACATAATTTTTGACTGTATAAGGTATAACAATTTCAGGAGCAATTTTCCTTTTTTTACAAAATTCACAGACTTGCAAAGCTTATTGCGGGCCAAAAAATATAACATATTTCAGGAACTTATCTCCTTCCTTCATAGTGCTGGAATAGCAGAACACTTATAGTTTAAAAATATATATATATTTACATATGTTTATTAAAATAAAAAATGGAAAAAATAAAAATAAAATATAAAAAAAAAAAATTAAATTAAATAAAATTAAAAATGTATGGAAAAAAAAATTTTTAATTATTTTTGAATTGAATTCCTCAAATGTGTATATGTCTATTAAAAAAAGAAATGCCATGTATACTTTAAAAAAATATATATATATATAAATATTTAATAAATTATTTTATAACTAAAAAATTTAGAAAGGGAGAGGGGAAAAAAGAAGGAAAAAGAAAAGGAAAAAAAAAGAAAAAGAAAAATCTAAGAAGACTGATATTTGTATACTGAAAAGATTTTTAACTTTAGGTTATAGTCAGAATTTTTCATATATAAGATACGAGTAAATACGAATAACTAAGGAAATACCGCTCAAAACTGTTATTAAAAATTATTAAAATAAATATATATATAAATATGAATTTTATAAGCCACCACTTTTAGTTTCTGTAACCATGCTGTTATGTTTTCAATAATTGCATATATGTATGTATCTATGGATTTGGTATTTGTCATTTTTGTTACGCTCCCGCTCGTACACACGTCGTCGTGGGAACTTCATGCAGCTTTTGATAGAGGAATATACATATTCTAGGAAAGAATTTTCATCATAAATCACAAGTATAACCTGGCTGTAGAAGGATCCACATATCAGGAGCCTGGCCACTTACTGGATGTCATTGCGACATTGGCCTTAATCAAAAAAAAAAAAAATAACATAATCTCAGTAGTTCTCAAAATTTCAGTACAATTTGTTAAGGAATAGATACCGTTGAATTGTAATTAATGTTACCATTTACTCGATTGTTTTGAGAATGTGACTTATGCCACTTTCAAAATAAGCGGCTCAAATGTCGACCGAAATTTGGTTAAAACTGCAGTGGAAACTACTATTCTCAATGAAGTTCTGTAGTTCAATAAAATTGCAGGTACGCGGAAATCTAATAGAACTAAGATTTGTAGGCAGTTTCCATAGGATATAAAATCGAGCCCTAACCGCCAAAATAACGTAAGCAGAAATATCCCTAGAGCATCTAGATGCATTTCTGCATCAAAATTAAAATTTTTTAAAAAATGTCGCTTACGTTATTTTGGCGGTAAGGGCTCGAAATTTGCATTTGCAATTAATCGCCCAATTAGCGGCAATGAATAGTTTTCAATCGCTTATCCTTCGACTGCTGTTTTTGAGCAACTAAGCAAACGTCAAGCTGTGAGGTTGTACTTTATTGTGCTCTGATTTTGGCTTTCTACTTACTAAGTTCATTGTGCTAATTCTGTGTTAAAGTAGTGATAAAAAGTGCTTATGAGCATCAGAGTGTGAAATAATTGAAGCTAAGTGAAAGTTATTGGTTTATATTAAAGTAAATTTAATTAAATTTCACTAGCATACATTCTAATTTTGCCGAGTCATTTGTTGCTATCATTGTTGTTGTATCCTTTGTAGTTAACTTTCATTTTGTTTTTGCACATTTGTTCTACTCTTTTTGTTTACTTCTTCTAGTAATTCTTGTCACAGCTGTTTGCGTTGCGTTTATTAAGTGTCATAATTACAGTGATACTCAAACTGTTCGCTACATTTATTTAAAGCTATTTACATCAGCTCCTTAATTGTTATAATTTATTTTGTTTGTCTTTTATTAACGAGTGTATTACATAAATCTTTCAATATGAAGTGTGATCTTGATACTTGCCAAATTAAAAGCGATTCTGAACGCTACTTATCGTGCTGGCTGTGTGATGGTATTTACCATCTGAAATGTGCTGGTTTGACGGGAAGAATTCTGGACGCTATTAATGATGGCAAGGGCCTTCGCTGGTCTTGCGTAAAGTGCAGGTCAACCGAAGTTGATCTTTTCAAGCTATTTAGGCAAACCAGAAATGATTTTACAGAAATAGGAAGGGAATTGTCGGTACTGACAGAAAAATTTAAGCATTATGAAAATATGTTTAAATCATTCAAATGTTTAGATACCTTGCAATCTGTTAAGGATATCCGTGTGTCTAAACGTAAGCGTCTTCATAGTCCATCTAAGCAAATTGCTGCCGTTCCCGTCGGAATAATCTTCCGACGGACTTAATTAATTTATCCTCTCCGTGTCCTCCAGCATCAGAATCCTCAGCCTCAAAAGACCGTGTAACGAAATCTGCTTCGGATAATAAAGAGTCTGAAGTATCTTCCCCTTCCCCCCATTGAAGTGGTGGCATCATCTTCAAAGCCTCCACCGCCTTCCCTATCCTCAACTACTAACGTAGAAACTCAACCCCCTCCACCGGTAGTCCAGTCTGACGAAGATATAAAGCTTTACATCTCATCAAAAATTTCAACTGTCGACTTAAGCATCAGAAAATTTAATTTTAATTACGAAAGAAATATTGCTTCATTTAAAATTGACGTAAATTTAGATAATTTTAGTGCGCTGCTTAATAGTTCTTTTTGGCCCTCCGGAGCTTTCGTTCGTGGATTCGAATATAGGCCCAAAAAAGGAAATAACTTAGCTAATATTCCCCGTCATAACACTGAATCAAAAAATTAACTATTAAATCTGCTTTAAGTATTTATTGCCAAAATGTAAGAGGCTTAAATACTAAATTAACGAACTTATACCTTAAAGGCCTTGAATGTAATTGTAATATTCTTTCTTTTACTGAAACTTGGCTGAAACCTCACATTTTCAATTCAGAGATTCTTCCAAATAATTATCATATCTATAGACAAGATAGGGAGGACAGAATCGGCGGTGGCGTACTCTTCGCCGTAGACTCTTCTATACCATCTGAAGAAGTTAGTCTTCCACACATTGATTCAGTAGAATTCAAATGCATTCGTGTACAGGCTGCAAAGGGTCTATTTACTTAGCTCTATGCTATATCCCTCCCCGATCTGACACATTGGTGAATTCACGACTCATCTCTTTACTGAAATCAGTTAATTTATTGACTAAACCCTCTGATTCAATGATTGTGTTGGGTGATTTTAATTTAGCAAGCATATCATGGAACATCATTGGCAATGATATCGCACCTTTCGCGTCTAGTGCGTGCAACAACGTATTTTTAGAGGAGATGGCTGAACTCTGCCTAACTCAGGTTAATGTACTTCACAATAAGTTTGGTGAAGTATTAGATCTTGTTTATGTTGATGATGCATCTAAGTCCGTTGTAAATAAGCGTGATCCACTAGTTTTGCCCGAAGATGTCTACCACCCTGCTATGGAGGTATCTCACGAAGTTATAAGTGATGGTCAAAATTGCAGTACCCAAGCATACGAACCAAATATTCGCTTTGATTTTTCGAAAGCCAACTTTAAAAAGCTTAACAAAAACTGTCTAAATTGCCATGGCCTGCATTTTAAGAAAATATTGAACAAAGCGTTGCACTTTTTAATTTTACTTTACATAAATTATTTGAAAAGCATGTGCCTAAATGTATGTATGTTCCTGAAGAGCAAACACAGTTATGGTTCACTAAAGAACTGAGAAATTTGAAAAACAGAAAGTCGCGTTATTTTAGATTACACAAAAAAAAGGTTTACACTCATACTATGTAAAATACTCACTTTTGCGTCATAAGTTTTTTGAATTAAACAAAAAGTGTTATAAAGCTTACTTGTGTAAAATCAAACGGCGTATAATATATAACCCCCAATCATTTTATGACTTCGTAAACTCCAAGCGAAATGTACGTGGGTTTCCTTCCGCCATGAAGTATCAAAATACCGTCTCTAGTGATAATCAAACAATTTCTAACATGTTCGCTCAGTTTTTTAAATCCAATTATTCTATTAACTCACATGCTAACATTGACTATCCTTTTAAACTATGTCCAATGAACTCAATAAATATCCCAGTAATATCTCCCGATGATGTAGTAGTTTATCTGAAATCCTTAAAGCGGTCCTTCAGTTATGGTTCTGACCAGATCCCTACTTGTATTCTTATAAATTGTTCTGATTATCTCTATGAGCCGTTAACAGCGTTATTTAATTTATCTCTTAAAGAGGGCGTTTTTCCAACTATATGGAAGGAATCGTTCATAAACTCGTTACATAAAAGCGGTAGCAGATCTTCAGTGGAGAACTACCGGGGAATAGCTAAGCTTTCTGCAATTCCTAAATTATTTGAAGCAATTATAACAAATCAGTTGACGCATTCTATCTCTTCTAGCATTTCATATAGTCAACATGAATTTTGCAAGGGCAAATCAACTTCTACAAATTTACTCGAATTAACATCCTATATCTCAAAAGCATTTAGTGAAAGCAAAACTGTTGATGTTATATATACTGACTTCAGTAAAGCATTTGACAAAGTGTGCCACTCGTTGCTCATCTACAAACTTGATCTTCTTGGTCTTCCACCTAATTTTCTACGTTGGATCTCTTCATACCTCTATGATAGATCACAAAGGTCATTGATGTTACTTCAGGAGTCCCTCAAGGTAGCCACCTAGGCCCGGTTCTGTTCTTGCTTTTTATAAACGATATTTCTACAGATATACAATTTTCCAAAATTTTAATGTATGCAGATGATGTAAAGCTTTATAAATCGTACGTTTCAATTAAAGAAAGGTCTTTGCTACAATCAGACTTAGACAGCATGGCTTACTGGTGTCAAGTAAATCTTATGCCTCTAAATCTTAATAAATGTAAAGTAATGAGCTTCTCGCGAAGAGGCGAAGAGCTGTTCATCCCAATTCTTGCACAATAGGTACCCATAACCTGGAACAGGTATACAATTTTGTGGACCTTGGTATCACAATGGATCCTAAGCTTAATTTTAATCTTCATATTAATGTGACAGTCAACAAGGCTAAAGGTGTACTTGCATTTGTGAAACGATGGTCAAACGAATTTTGTGACCCTTATATCACTAAAACCCTGTTTACAACATTAGTTACGCCAATTCTGGAATACGGTTCGGTGGTTTGGAATCCAAGGAATCAAATTTACTCAGAAAAGGTAGAATCAATTCAAAAACAATTCCTACTTTTTGCTTTAAGAAATTTCCGTTGGGATTCTCAATATAACCTTCCACCTTATACGAGGCGATTAAAACTTATTAATCTTCCTACACTTTCCAGCCGCAGACAAATGCTTGGTACAATTTTTATAGTTAAATTACTAACAGGCTCAATTTCAAGTCCGCTTCTTCTTGGCGAAGTTAGCCTTAATGTTCCCTCCCGGGTATCAAAACACTTTTGCCCCCTATTTCTGAAAGCTTGTAAAACTAATTTCGAATTGCACGACCCACTCCGTTACTTATGCCAGGATTTTAACTCTCATTCCAGCACGTTTGATATATCAGATCCGCTTTTCAGCATTAAGAAATCGATACGGTCCTCTCTCAATAAATGAATCATTAAAATGTAGACATAAAATCGGCTGATGAATTTAGTTCTGTAGCTGAACAGTTTTAGATCTCGACACTTAACAAACTCCTGCCTATCGTGACACGGCGCAAAAAAAATTTAAAATACTGGTTCCGTACGTCATGCGGACTGCGCCCCTCGTGCGGATGGGCGGGAATGGAGGGTAAAAACCGTTGGGATATTATCTATATATATAAAAATTAAGCCGAAAAAAAGTGTGCGTTTGTCCGTGGTAATCTCAGCAACGCGTGTAAGGAACACAATGAAAGTTTCACGCATTGTTGGTGTTGCTTTGGCAAAGGTTTCTGTGAAGTTTGGTTGAAATCCGATAACGCGTGTGTGTGCGGTGCGTCGGTTAAGTGAGTGTGTTTTTGCTATTTGCTGCACGCATTTTTTGTACCGCACATAGCATTCATTAGAATTGAATACATTTTGGTCGTGTGTGTCTGGGCCGATTATTATGAAATTTGGTATATATATATATTTTTCCACGGAGAAGGTTAGTATAATATGCTTATTGATTCCACTCGCCACTCTGGCGCTGCACGAGGACCCGGGTAACCCTAGGATGTGTTTTTACATTGTGGGTATCAAATCAAAGCTACTGATGAGTGCTTTAATACAGAGTATTTTTTAGATCTCTGAGTGACCAGGGTCTCGAGATATAGCCGAAAAGGTGGACCAAGGTACCCTTGGATGTGTAAATCACATCAAACGTTTTTTAATTGCTACTACTATTCAAAACTTCTTTCATTACTATTCATGCGCGAGAATTTTTATAAAAAACACACAGTATTTTTCGGCTTAATTTAATTAATTAATCTAGATTTTTTTAAAGACGACCAGCGGAACGGGCGGGTTTTCGCTAGTTATTATTATAAAGTTTGCATTTACAAAATTGTGGTGATATAAGAAAATAATGGATAAAAAGTAAGTTATTTCGATCGAAAGCTGTAAAAAAATTTAGTATACATGTGTGTGTGAATTGCAGATCAAAAGTGTTAGCAATAAAAAGCAACTTGGGCGCCTGGTCCAGCTGATGCAGGACAATCAGGACTTGGTTAAAGGAACTTTCGGCAAGACAAGAGGAAAGCCCAGATGGGAAGCCATAGCAGTAGAACTGAACAGCTTGGGACCACGACTACGTTCATGAGAAAAGTGGTTAAAGGTGAAATAAATGCATATTAAGCTTTAATTAATAAAATAATCGGGTATATTTTGACGTAGGTGTGGACAGATTTGAAAAGCAATGCGAAAAAGAAAATTTCGTAAAACGGGCAGAATTTCGTGGAACTGGGTGATGGGGGCCCAAAATGTCTGCACATTCTGACGCCGCTGGAGAAAGGGGTGGCTAGTTTCTTAAGGTATGATATTTGTTCCGTCCCACCAGGTCAAGAAATCGGACACCACAATGCAATAGTTCAAGCTGAAATTAGTCAAGAACGTAAACCTACCGGTACGTAAATCCGAGTCAGCTGACACGATCTGTCTTACCAAAGCGCCATGTAAATGAAAACTCAACACCGCAGAATTTTTCTGTAGTTGTAGCCCGTAGCGCAGAAATCTGCGGAATTTAGATTTTTCCGTGTCAGCTGATTTCTCCTTCTTTAGATGGTTGCCACTTCGTCAGTTTTACAGATGGTAAAAAAGTTATAAGTTCCTATTCAAAATATGTTTAAAATATTTGAAATTTGAATAAGGTTTTTATTGAAAACTAAGTAGTTTATATTTAGCTAAAATCTATTATAGCACGAAAAATTTTAGTTGAAAGGGTAAGTTTATGAAAAGGCATTGATGAGTGGCAACAGTGTAGTAAGCAACACTGAGGGCTCCAGTAATCGACAAAATTCTGCGTATACAGACTGCGTTTAAGTATACGTTCTGCGTTCTAGACTAATTTCAGCTTCAATCGGAGGAAATCCCAGACGAGCAGGTAACTTGTGGGGGAGATTGTGAAATGCTTGAAAACCAGGAGACCGAAATATCTGAAGTGCATCGTACTCCAAGAAAAAGGAAAATTGCCAGTTCTACTGTAAATGAGAAGAGAATTGCATTACTAGAAACGCAAGTAAACAACCAAGCGAAGCATTTTGAGGCAATGGAAGAAAGTGCAAAGAATATAAAAACAGCTTAAAATACATAGAAAGTTCTGCAAGAAAGTCCTACAACCTTCTAAAAGAAAATCTTGCTATAGAGAAAGAAAAACCAGAATTAAATAATAAAAGCTAATACTTCAACTACATGTGTATGTTATGCGTTTGGACACAAATACCCAACATCATTGTACAAATAACTAAACCGTACCGAATTTCATAAACTAGTTGCGTTCCAGATGCTTCACGATTTGCAGGTTTTCACAGGAAGCTGTTTCAGGTGGCCACCTTCCATAAGGTTTATTAATGGCGATAACAGCTTTTCCTGCAAATCCTGTAAAACCTGCAAATGCAGCATCTGTAACGCAACTCCCTACTATTCATAAAATTCGAATATGTACATATGTACACTTCATCTTCCAACTCCAAGGGATTCGACGAGTCTCACAATTTCCTCCTTGCTTTAGCCAAGTATACTAATCTATTAGCTTCCACATTATCTACCTCATCACTAAACCATATCTCAACACTATAAATTTTTTAAATTTTAGAACAAAAGCAATTATTTAAAAAAATATGTAAATGAAACACTAAAGAAACAAATGTAAACAAACAAACAGCTCTTTACAATTCAGTCAACCTTTCGCAATAGTACAAATTTTTATCGATCAAGTTACACAATAGCAAAATAAAAGATAATCGACTCAATCGAAAAATGTCTATTCTACTGCCAGTAGACACTCTCAATGGGGGTATTTGTTTCGATAAATTGTCTTTTTTCCTTTCGATACTAACATCAACATGTTTATTTCATGGACGTCAAAACCAGGGGAGGCAAAAACTCTGAGTTTGAGCGACGGAGCGAAGAAACTCCTACTCACGGTTGCCGTTTTGGCCGAAATGTACCATTTTTGGTAAATTTTTTTCAGTTTGGTACACAGGTACGTAACTTTCAGAATTGGTAAATTTTTTTATCTTACAAAATAACTTACTTACTTTCATCATATACCAATTTAAAGGGCAAGCCTTTGTGCGAACGCCAACGTACATATCAATCAGGGAAATCTGCTATAACTACGGTGACCATAAATATGGATTCAAAATGAAGGACAATTTTTCAAAAATATGCCTACATATGTTTACGTAGTAAAAAAATATCAACAGAGTATTTATGGTTCTAAATTCTTAATACATTTTAAACTTTAAAAACGAATCACGTTTTCTTCATCGATATTAATCTTTTTTTACATGAATATTTATAAAAGTATAGTAAAACATATTATATTTACAATAGCTTACACGAAAAGTGAAAATCTTTAAAAGATTAATTTTGAGTCGTTCAAAACGAAAACAATACCATTTTTTGTTTTTTGTACTTTTCGCAGTTATTTGTCAAAAATCGACGTCATGAATCGACGTAAACGACGAGTTACAAAGGTATTTATATGCCCTTTACTAAAATATATAATTTGTGCAGATTGCGCTTCATAGCATCTACATTTCTAATCCGATTTTCATTATCTTTGGCTTAAAATTTACTGTAATGATATATCTTCTTTACCGAATTTTTAAACTAATGAAAAAAATAATCAAATAAAACTGCGTATTTGATTGAAAATCTCACTTTTTTCGACTTTGACGACAAAATGCAAATGGTCGCCTAAAGCACTAATCATTTTCATTGAAGTCGCCACAAGTTATATATTTTGTTAAGAACCCTTCAATACCCTTCGAGAGGTAAGTTGCTTACGTTGATTGGGAGATTTTTTTATGAGATATTGAAGAAAAGCTACGAAAAGTACCAAGAAACACTTTTTTGAAAAAATCCATCCATTGTCCGATAATTTTAAAATAACGAATAAAATGCGGGACAAATGCAGGACACTTTGAAAAAAGCAGTGCATTTTCAGGTTTTTCAGGTTTGAAAAACTACGCAGGACCGACCTTTGAAAAACAGTACGGTCCTGCAAAAAACAGAACGGATGGTCACCGTAGCTATAACGGCAACACATTGTCTAACTCAAGTAATTGAAAAGCCATTGCTGTAAAGCAGATAGCCATTTACGGGTTCCTTGACATTCAAACGAAATTCAAGGCCATGACAAGAGCTTTTTGAGCTTTTTAATTATATTTCTTAGAAAATTTCTGAGTATGTAGTTTTGTAGCCAATTCAATTCTAGTAAAACGAAGTGCAAATTTTGTAATTTTTTTTTGTGGAAAGTGTTGTCCATTTTCCCCATACAAAAAAATGTCGAGCATACTTTGTATAGAAGAGAATGCGCGAACAAAAAATTGCCAAAAATCAACGGTACATCCAAGCTACTTGAAATTGCACTAAAACTTAATGCGCTACAAAATTGCATGCTCAAAAAATTCTAAAAATCTGATTAAAATTTTTTATCTACATTTGTCAAAATTCGTCGAATTTTTTAAAATGTTCTACAAAATTTGAAATCTTGATTTGCAGTTTTTTTTTAGATATTAGTAAGCTATATTTTAATAAAAAGGTTATATACATTTTTTAAACATAGAAAAGTAGCCAAAACTTGCTAAAATGTCTTTTTCCTATTTACATTCTCGCCACCGCACTACCCCTTTGTGCGCCTAATTTAAGCGGCCAAAAGTCGAATTTTCCAAACGCACTTATTTCTTTTATACCTGAGCACAGGGTGAAAAGAATAAAATTATTGACTAGATACCGTTATTTTTTAGTCCCTATTTGTTTTCATTCGCTCGCACCGCGCTGTCAAAGTGCCGTGTTGTTGATTGTTTATTTGTTTTTTAGATGTGTTTAAGACAAGCCGTGGTTATAAAAAACTGATTTAAATCGTGTGTTAATGTTTTAAGTCATATTAAATTAGATAATTATAAAGCAGATAATTGCCCTAAAATCCATATAGTTGAATACATATATAGTATGAAATGGTACCGGCAGAGCTACAGTGAAAAATATCGTATTTTGCAAATTTTAATAGATTAGAGAAATGAACTAGAGTTATAAAGTTCTGTAACACCAATCAACGGCGCTGAGAATCCGGGTTCAAAACCAAAAGCACTTTGCGCATTTTTAAATAAATTGGTTCAAAAAATTTCAATTTGATTTCAATTAAACACAAAAACGTATACTTCTGGTTAAGTTTGATTCTGTTTCATTTCGAACTTAAACTGTAAATTATTTTGAGGTTTCTCAATGAATAAAAAGCGGATTTAGTTCTAACAAGGACTTTAAAATCTTTAGTGAGAAGCAGATTTAGTTCGAACAAGGACTTTAAAAACTTTAGGGAGATCCATAGTAGGAAAACGGGGTCGCGCTAACAATTTAGGAGACTTTTTTAATAGATTGCTAGTTTCATTAGACCCTCTGATTATTTGCTCGCACTTGCTGCCGGTGGTCACCAAGCGGAGATCTTTCTTTGTTGAAGCAATGGAGTTAGTAGATCTTGAAGCGAATTATATTACATAGTTTAACGGGGCTTGGATGGGATTTAGATTCCGGCTATGAGGAATAAGTGTCACAGTATTCATTATATTGTGCCTATCATAACTATAAGACATCCACATATTGACAAGTTTTGACTATTGTTTTATTATTATTTAATTTTAATGATTTTTATTTTATAAAAATATAGTTGTTTCTTAACAAAAAATCGATAAAACTAGGTTTAAAATTTCGTTAAATTATCGATGTTTTTAATTAGATATCTAATAAAAAGATTTTGAGTGCAAGTTTGAAGTAACTAGAACATACCGTTGATTTTGGCAAGTTTTTTGGTGTCGCTCATTTTCTGCATATAAAAAATCGTCGAACATACTTCCTAGCTACTTCAAACTTGCAATTTAATGTACTACAATTAAATGGGTTACAAAACTGCATACTCAAAACCGACTTCAAAAAACGGAGGTTATCAGTTCGTCAGAATTTTTTTTTCACATAACTTTGGACCACGTTACCCGATTTCGATAATTCTTTTTTCATCGGAACGGTGGTACCTCAAGGGTGGTCCCGTACTAATTTTGTTTAGATCCAATAGTTGGAAGAAATTAATGATAATCTTAAATTTTTTATGAGAATCAGTGTTGCCAGAACTTTTTGGATGAACCGGCTAAATTGGCAAATAAAACCGGCTAAAAACGGCTAAAATGTTTCAACTAAATTTCACATGTTTTATTTAAATAAATCACGAGTAAAAAGACGATTTCTTGGAGAGAAGTTACAAATTCGAGCCGGGAAAAATTTTGCCAGCAAGAATTTTAATTAGGAAAAAGATATGATTGTGGCTCATGGTTGGTATTTTTGTGGACGATAATTTTAATAAACAAGTTCGTTCAAATTAAAAATTTACAAACTGGAGCGATTTTAAAATGAAAAATGTATGTTAATACTTGTTTACTTAATTAATTTAGTTAATTCCAATGATTTGAAAGGTACTCGGAAAAAAAAATATTTATTACTATTACTATCTGATATTTTGAGTGATAATTCTCGCTGGATTTTCGACGAACAAACCTATTATCTTCCCTACAAGGCCTTTTCAGACTGACCGATTCTCAATACACTCAAATAGAACCCAATAGACATAAAAACGCTGCAAAAATTTGCCTTCAATTTTAACCCGCAGATCTCCCATTTAGATGACCGGTCATATGGCCGGAAGATGTCTCGTAGGATTCCCAGCGAGTTTTGCTTTACATAAAAATTTGTGCTATTTTATTTTCATTTTGACTCACTTCTGTGTTGGTTCGTTTAACTCAAGATGGCATTCGGTTTTTGGAATTTGAATAAGTTCCCAGCAAAAACGTTTGTTTAAAAAAATACATATGTGTTCATAGTTCTTGAAAATATCAATTTTTCCATTACCTTAAACCTTTGGGAGTGGGCAAAAATTATGTTTTTTAATTTAGGCAGAATTGAATATGCGCTATCTGGGAAGACAATATCTACATGTAATATTTATTCCGTTTGTTGGCACTATATCCAAACACAATCGCATCTTAAGAGTCTTAACAGTGAAACAATTTCTTATTTTCTAAGTTTGCGAATAAAACTTTACACTTAAAATTAAGACATTTATAAGAAACATTTTATGAAGAAAATCCCTTCTTCGTTTAAAATAAAAATAAGCGAAATCGGCCCAATTTCATACAATCCTGCCTGACATGAAAATTTTCTCCACGATAAGGCTAGTAGCCATTTCTAACAGATTTTGGGTCGCTTAGTCAAAAATGGAAACATATATATATTTGAAATTTAAGAACACAAGGCAAATAGCAAAAGGCTAAAAACGGCTAATTTTTGTCTGCAAAGAGCTAACAAATCGGCTGCCGGCTAAATCGAAATTTCTCCGGCTGTTTGTTATCGCAACCGGCTAAATCTAGCCGGAAAACGGCTAAAATGGCAACACTGATGAGAATTGAAGCCGGTTTGGTTTTTCGCTTAAAAATGGTTGTTTTTATTTTATTTTAATTATTATTTTATTTTTATTATTCTTTTTTTATAAAAATATAGCTGGGTTTTTAATTAGATACATTACTGGCTTTTCGATATTTTGTATGCTTAGTTTTTAAATTTAAAACATAATAGTCGAATCAAAGACGAAACTAAAAATAATTTCGACTGTTTTGACAATTTTTTCTAAAAAAAGTGTTTTCAGAGAGCTGAAATTATTTTTACTTTCAACTTTGTTTTGACCATGCATTTATCCCATTATGTTTTACATTGAAACGTAAATTTTTGTATTTAGTATTTCCTTTTTTTACTATCTAACTGCTCTATATAAATGACTTCACCTGTTTCATGCTCTTTCCTAGTGATTACAACAAATACACACTTTGTTACATTTTATCGCTTTTAACTTAGTTTTAAGTATTTCGAATTCATTGATAAAGCTATCCTCAAATCGAAACGACTCATTCTTCCTAATTATATTGTAACCTAAGATTACATATTTTTCATAAAATTAGCTGGGGAAATACTCTATAAAAAAATTGGCCACCAATCGGTTAAAACATGGTCATAAATGCGTTAAGTCAAAGTCGTAAATAATTTGCACAATAATAAAATCAAATTAACTTAATATAAGATATTACAAAAAACTGGGTCACCAATGGGTTAATGCATGGTCAATAACGGGTTAAGACGTCAAAAATTTACTCTTAAAAAGTAGTTCAAGCGAGTCTAATGGAAGGAAAATTATTTTAAAATTTTGAGCACCCGCTTATATGGGGCGGCCCCGTGTGCATTGGCCTAAATTTGTCGCAGCATTTTCAACCCACCCTAATGCCTAACATAAATTCATTATTATGTCAACTGTCGAACTGTGTACTATTATGTTACTCACGCAATTTATATATATAAATAAACACTTATATAAAGTTGAAATCTAATACCAACTTTTGTTCATTTCTTTTCATTGGAATTAATTCGGCATCAACCTGGACCAACCGTTGTGCCGGATTAACAAAAACTTTTTTTATTTAATTACATTGTGAAATTTTATGAAGTAGTTGTCATGCTTTTATTGCTCCCTATATCGTATTTTAAGAGATAAATATGATTATACTTAGAAAAATAACTAAGACAAAAAAATAAATTTTCTGTTATTTTTCGTTTACAAGATTTATTGGAGGAAAAATTTATTTTCCATTGAAGATCTTTGTTTTTACGAGCGCTAACTGAAAAATGAAGATAGAGGGATGAAATTTCGCCATAATTTTTTTATTTTTTTGAAACCGACAACGAAATTTGTATATGGGGCCGAAACAAAATTAGCTTTCGTTTTATTTTACACAGCAGTGGAACCACATTTCCCTCTCATTAAGTACCGGCGCCGAAGAAGTAGTCGGATTTCAGCGAGCCCGAAAGAACAACTGGTACGATGAGGAGTGTCAGGAAGTTGCAGAGAAAAAAGATGCCGCCTACAGGGCCACGCGGCGATCGGGCGCTACGCGTGCTATGTGGGACCGCTATAGTGATCTGAAGAGGGAAGCGAGACGTATTTGCCGCAATAAGAAGAGAGAGACCGAAATACGTGAGTGCGAAGAGCTTGAAATGCTGGCCGACAGGAAGAATGCCCGAAAATTTTACCAAAGAGTTAGGCGACTTACGGAAGGTTTCAAGACCAGGGCGTACTCCTGTAAGAACAACAATGGGCGACCTAGTAACCGATGTTCAGAGCGTACTTAAATTATGGAGGGAACACTTCTCCGCCCTACTGAATGGTAGCACCACGGAAAGTTGTGGAGAAGAAGAACCCGAGCCCGCAGTCGATGATGATGGAGTCGACGTTCCACCGCCTGATTATGACAAGGTACGAATAGCAATAACGCGGCTGAAAAAACAACAAAGCTGCTGGAGCTGACAGCCTGCTAGCTGAGCTATTCAAGTACGGCGGCGAGGAGTTGGTAAGGTGCATGCATCAACTCTTGGTCAGAATATGGTCACATGAACGCATGCCCGACGACTGGAATTTAAGTGTGCTCTGCCCAATCCACAAGAAAGTTGACCCCGCCATTCGTGCCAACTACCGCGGGATCAGCCTTCTAAGCATAGGTTACAAGATCTTATCGAGCGTATTGTGTGAAAGACTGAAGGCCACCGTTAATGAACTGATTGGGCCTTATCAGTGTGGCTTTAGACCTGGCAAATCCACCAAATCTTGGAAAAGACCCGCGAGAAAAGGATCGACACTCACCACC
>NW_023458562.1:6038655-6119280 GCF_013731165.1 Rhagoletis pomonella | reverse complement strand
TCAGACTTATGCAGAGAAATGTATTCCTGAACTTCAGAAATTTATTAACAAATACCATAGAAGGGACAAAATAGTCTTCTAAATTTGTACCTAAAGAGTATAACCCTCCAAACGTGCCACAACTGAAGCCAATTGAAACTTTTTGGGAAAATTTGAAAAGGCGTGTTTACGGCAAAGGATACACTGCAAAAAATACCACTTTAGTTAAAAAAAATCAAAAAGGAGCTTAAGGATATCGATACAAAAGGAATTCAAGAGTCAATGAGGAAATTGCCCGAAAAAAACAAGAAAAGCAAACCGTAATGAAGCAAATACTTTTTTTATAAATTAAACTTTTATATCTAAATACAAAAATTAATTGACTTTAAATAAAACAAATTTCATTTCATATTCTATTTTCACTATCATATGTTTGTTCGGATTTCATTCACCATACGTTAAACTTAGTACTTACAAGTATCCGCTGTAGAAGTGTCTGGTGTATCCGTAACGTATTCTGCACTTATTTCATCTATTGGATTCGTGTAGCTGCAAAATGGGAGACAATTTTATTTACTGTTAAAACTCGCTACATTGCAGCAAAAATCTTACTTGGCAGATAAATTGGGTACGTCATAGTGATGTTCAGAAACTCCGCAACTTATTATATGATCATTGGACATAAATCTGTGATCTGAACTGGGATAATCATAATTGACATTTGCGGTTTCAACGTGTTTTCCCTTCTTATCGATACCCTTTACATAATCAGAGTTCATATCTGCAAAACGAATTTATATAGGACTAAAATCGAAATGAATGGCAATTTCTCACTAGTTCTGGTCATGTTATAATGAGAATTAATAGATAAATTACGCCGGGCATAGTAAATCAGAGCGGCACCAAACGCAATGCAAACTGTTATGACGAACGCTAAGCCGAGATAAAGAGTCCAATCAAAAGCTTGAGGTGTTAAAAGATAATTATAAATACAAATTTTGTAGAAAAATTTCAACAACCTTACCATCCTTGCCAATAAGGCAATGCTCTCCCCGACATTCAGCCGTTTGAATATCCTTCCCCGGACAATGAACCTTTGCAAATCCCAGTCCTGCAACGCCGTTGCTAATCGCTACGTTTGCTGACAATATCGAGCCTTCAATGCTTTCAACGCTTAAATCTTCAGCAAGAGGGAAAACACACCTTCGACGGCGAACTTGAATGCAGTCAGAAGAACAAGAGCTCCACTCACTCCACGGTGTCCATTTGCCTACTGAGAGATTCGTTATAAAGAAAATATAAGTTTTAAGTTTTTATTTAAAGCAATAGATTAAACCTTTCATTTCCTAAAAAGTATCCTTGAATATACATACATATTTACATGCAAAGGCAATAACCACCTTCTGAGTGCATTTTTGACTTGAAAAAGCTTCTTATGAAAAACAATTTTTTTTTCTTTTTTGTTATGACAATAGTCATGCAATGAAATTTTTCTCTGTAAGGGAATAGGGCTGTAAATTTTGCAGAAGGAAAGTAACATGTGGTTGACTTTCTATAGCAAAATATTAATTTCTCAGCGTTTCAGCGGTTTAGCCACGATAAAATCATTACAAGGTAAAATGATTATCGCAATTCGGTGGCCATAATTTTCATTCTCACCTTTGCAAGCATTTTAAAATCATTATCCTCATTGCATATGTCGTAAATAAGACATCGACTCGGAAACATGGCATCGCCTACTGTCGTGGTGAAATAAGATTTTTTATACATTTATTTATTTGTTGAATCGATTACATTATGCTAAGCCTTACAACAAGTTTTAGAATCTCAAGCTTATCTGCAAATATGATAGCTCAATACCTGGGGTTGTGCGCTTTTGGTTTAATGTTGCTCATCATAAGGCTGGCAGGTTTCTTCTTCGCAGGCGGGTAAGGTTTGCTGTATTGCCCGAGGCCTTAGCAAATTCGTTTGAATGATCGCGTAATTCTGTTTTATACCTTTCTGCGTATTTTCCATTTCATTTTTAGCCATTGGCATACCAAGGTCTCTTCTCAAGGTCTACGTTCTCATTTCCGACGTACCACGGCGCCCCTGTCAAAGCTCTCAGCGTTGTCGATTGGTTTCTCCTTATTTTTTCAATATAGGTTTGATTACTGTATTGTATATGAGCACTTTATAATCTAATTTCAATTTAGATTTTTTGGTTAAAAGCCAGTTTAAGCTATCTGATCTTAGTTTCGTTTGTAGTATCTTAGTTACCATATGTCTACGCCACGTGAACCGTCTGTCTAAATGTATGCCGATAATTTAATTATTGCCGACATATTTATGGCCTCAGTACATGCGCAAATTCCAAGCCATTTTTCAATTTTCATCCGATATTTTCGAAGTCCTTTTTTGGTACATTTGTAATGGCTTACTAAAGGTGTTCTTACACAATATGTATTTGCATGTGCACATGCCACTTTTTACATATGAAAATGGGTGACAGGTAACAAGATCACCGGAAATAAGGTCAATTGACTTTATTTCGCCTTTTCAAAAGCGAAATAAAGTCAACAAAAATTTGGAAATAAAGTCATTGACGCTATTTCCTCATTCAAATGGAAATAGCGTCAACAATGCTTAAAGTATGTCGATTCATAGAAAAGAATGTTGTTCTTACAATAAACATTGCCCCGTAAGTGTTGTTTTTTAATAGATGAAAAAGGTTATTGCCAAACCCTCAGTGTTGTGATATTAATCCACACACAATCATGAACTACCACCAATTGATTTTATTAAAAAAATTTATATTACGAATATGTAAAAACACGATGCGAAAAACTAAACACCTGCGCACAGCTGGAATACGAGAAATATTTGAAGAAAGAGTGTAGAAATGATCCATAACTTGCAAAACATGTTTCGTTTCCACAAAAATAAAGCGAACACTATTAAATTGAAGAAACAGTCCATGTCCAAAAACCCCGGAGGAACACTGAAAAAATTCTGTGTTTTAAATTAGCATATTTTGAACGAATTCGGAATGTCTAAGGTGGAAAAGAAACCAACCTCTAAGGAAAAAATTATAGAAAAAGAATTTTCTTACACTGTATTCATGTCTCCGCCTGGAATTTGTGACGGCATCATTTAAAAGCAGCTAAGGAGAACGACGACACTATTTATTAGATGGCACACTCAACGAGCCAATGTGCCAAAATGCGGGTATAAACAATTATTGAACCGAGATCATATAAGTTAATCGATTGGGTATCACACGTTTATGAAACACAAATTATATGCTTTTTTACTGCAGACAAGTTGTTGCCCCAAAACACAGCTTCCAATTAGGGCTGGCAACTATCCTTAGTAATGAGGTGCCATATTGAGGATAAAAAAGTGCCAAATAGAAAAATAAAAGTGCCAAAAAAGGTGGAATTCCTTTTAATCATTCACATTTAGTAATAAAATAAAGCTACATTTTCCAAACAAAAGTGCAATGATAAAATAAGATAAACCAGTTGAACAGCCTTTATAAATTAGAACATTTTAGTTGAGAAAAAGAAGTGCACGCAAAGGTTTACACAAAAATGTACTGAAATGTTATTTTTTTTTTTAAAGTGCCATTTTGGCACTTTGTGCCAAATTGAAAAATTATGTGCCATTTGAAGTAAAATAGGGACAAATGGCACGGTTTGAGCCAAGTTGGCATCCCTGCTTCTAATAACTTACAAATATAAAAATGTGAAATTTCGATTTAATACCCTCTATCTGCAATTTGCACAAAAACTAATTTGTGATTTTAGAAACCATCTGGGATTTATTACCTGTCGTTATATAAGGTAGCATTAATATCACTGATGACAGTTAAAGCTTAGGTGGATTTTTATATCAGAATCTCATCTTTGTGAAAAGTATGCAGATAGAGGGTATTATTGAATATAGATGTTTAAAATATATAAACATTTTATTTCAACGTATACAAAAAAAATCTACCTGCATTAAAACACGGCGGGAGACGGGGAAGGGGGGGCCGCGGCGTAGCGTGACGTGGTGTGTCCACGGGTCGCGCGGGGTAAGCAAATATAATGTTTAAAAGAAAAATAATGTCAATGGATTTTATTTTGTTTTTAAAAAGGTAATAATGTCAATTGACTTTATTTCGCCCCAGGGTGGGAAATAAAGTCAATTTACCTTATTTCCGTTGATCTTATTACCTGTCACCATGAAAATTCCAGCATATCGGGTAAAGGCAAATTAGATTTGTCTCTGTACAAAGCATATGCATGTACATACGAAATAGAAATGTTTCTATTTTCATCTGACACACAATTGCATTTCTGTTTGGATACAAAAATTTAAAACCAATGGTTTGTCTCCACGGGAAGGATTGGTGTGATTGAAGAGATTAAAAATAATTTATCTCAAAAGGAGAATAGTGAATATTTAAAAAAAATTTAACTACCAACGCAGATCTCTATTATTTTAGTTTATCAAGCAACACTTGATTGTTCGTTATAAATTATTATTTTAGCAAACCCCATTTAAATCCAATTATGAAAGTGTGTACGAAAATTATGAAAAACCTGCAAAAATTTTTAAGAATTTCTAAAAAAAAAAATCAGGTATACAGTTTTATAGCCCATTCAGTTTCAGTATAATAATGTGCAAATTTCAAAATGTCTAAAAATTCGCGATGATTTTTGAGGATTGTTGATACATTTGAAATTTCCACATTATTGTACTAAAACTGAATGGACTATAAAACTGCATACCTGATTTGTTTTTAGAAATTCTTGTTAAAAAGTTTGCTTTGCAGATTTTTTATTATATTCGTATACAGTTTCATATTTGGATTTAAATGGGGTTTGTTAAAATATAAGCCATACTTCAATACAAAATAAGATATAAAAAATTTACCATGTAAAACATTGCGAATATGTATCAACGAAAAAACCCGTATATTCAATTTTGTGTGTAACTGTATATGGATATAGTATATACCGATGCCTCCAAACCTAGTATGCTAAGTCGGCTTAGACTTAATCAGACTTAGCATAGAATGGTTTGGAGGCGTCGATATGTACGTATGCTTGTAAAAAGAAATAACTTCAAAGAACGTTAATAAAGGCCTTCATATACATAGATTTATCTACAATATAACCCAATATTTGCATTAAAAAACGAGTGTGTTTAAATTCCTAAACAAAAAATGTTATCCATTGGAAAAAATCGGAACGTCCGAACGGGAACGTCGCACAGTGCTTCCCCTCCATATAAAATGTGGGCAAAAATAGAATTATGTACGGATTTAAACGAAAATTAGCTGCTTAGTAAAATTGAGGACGCTAAATTCAAAAATGCAATTCATTTTTGGGTAACTTTCATACTTTCACTGTAAATGCAGTTTGAAGTTGAAAATTTGGGTTCTTGTGCCTTTTACATAGGTATGTACATATAGTTCGTTCTATTTTCAAAAGTGAGGTGTCAAATGACAGGGCTTGGCCTGTAGATGTGCAATAAAGTTATCTATTTTTGAAAAGGGTTGCCACCTGTTAGAAATTTTATTAAAATTATTTAATAAGTTAAATGAATTAGATATTACAATATGGGTATCAATTGAACTAGTTTTGAAAGTACTTTACTTCTAAACGACACGCAGAATGGTTGCCACATGTTTAAAAAATCAAGTTAACATCAATTAAGGGAATAAGGTAACTGAAATATGTATTTCAATATGAGTATCAGACAAATGAAAAAATTTGACATATTTTGCAAGAAATAAGTGAAGAGTAAAAACATTCCTGAGTTAATTTAAGAGTCCAGTAATTTAAAAGGAATGTAATCAGAACAAATCGCTGATTGACAATGTATGTATTTGTAATAAAATAATAAATACGATGGCGTAATCCTATGGTTTGACGTAATTATTATTTTAGTGTAACTAAATTCGACTTTACAAACAAGTGGCACCCCTATTCGTAATATTTTTAAGCTAAAACCTTCTTAAACCTCTTTCGTCTGACTCCCTTATGGTATGGATACCTGTCTATTTCAATTACCCAATTCCTTTAATTCACGTAGAATTTGATTTTTTAAACAGGTGGCAACTCTATACATGTAGTTAATACAGATTTCGACTGATACCATCCTCTTAATAATTCATTTAACTTATAAAAAAATTTGAATCTAATTTTTTAAAAATCTTATTTTTTAACAGCTGGCAACTCTTTAAGAAAAATTAACCTTCTATTGTCCACAGGTCAAGCTTTTTAATCTGACACTTCATTTTTGAAAATGGAACGAATCGTGCAGATCTCAAGGCACTGACAAAAAATTAAAAAATTATTTTATGCATTAGCGAAAAACGCATTACTCCAGAAAGTGCAAAAAATGAGCAGGTTTTTATTTCTTCTTTTGAAAGCTAAAAGCCCGTACTATTTAATAAAATAATACAAAATAACATATTTTCAAGTATATTTTTTATACATTTCATTAGAATTTAGCATTTTTTGAAATTTTGTTTAAAAAAATTGTTTTTTTTCTGGAATACCGCAGGGACACCCTGTGTTTAATTTTATTCCAAAATTTTAATTTCTGTAATTCTCTACTATCTATATGGAAACAAGAAACATCAAACCAACATTTTATTTCAAAGAATATATTTTTGACATTTTTTTCTGTTAAGAGCTTACGCATGGCTATGCTCTTATTAAAATTTGTAGCATAAAGTGTCGAGTTTAGTGGCTTCCTGGAGGCATATAATTAATTTTTTAGGGCAATGTCTGTTTAATTCTTTTTAGTGGAAAAATTGTCTTTACAAAAACACCAAACACGTTCACATTGCATGTTCACATTGCTGTGCGTCGGAACAACTTTGAACAGTTTTTGGCAGCTACTAAACATCGTTAGGAAGTTTAAGTTGATGCAATGGTTATGGCTGCTTATTATTCTAACAACCATTCATACATATCTTTTTTTTGTACCATTAACATATTCGCAGAATTTTGCAAAAATCATCGACTCAATTTTGGGAACGTCCGTACGGGAACTTTTAAACGCTGCCATACAACATTTGTAGAAAATATTTTCATTAATTTCAGATAGGTATTGATGATGACTACTCATGACAACAAATTTGTGTTCATTCAGAGCCTATTATAGTTTTATAATGAACAAGTAAGAAAGTCTAAGTTCGGGCGGCGCCAAACATTAAATGCCCGGCGCAAGTGTTAAATATATGATATTCACCTTTCCAAAAGCTACCGCTACATGGTAAGCCGGGGTGTATCAATTTTGAGTAAATTAGCGCCCTTAAATTTCGAAATATTTAAGTTTCAAGCACACTGACTTGGGGAACACCGGCCTTTATTTGCATGTCTTCAGAAGTGAAGTTAGATACTTTTACGTGACTCAAATATTTTGTGGAATTTAGGCGGTATTGATTTTTTAAATTTTGTACAAAAGTCCTACGTCCCATATTTTGTAGTAGAATGCCATCGAGAAAAAACACAGAGCAGTACTCTCTTAGCTTTCTGATTTCTTTGGGGATTCGATTTACTTGTTCTATGGACCATGGTTTTCTCGAAAACCAAATTGGTGTGTTGGTATAATATTATGTTCATATTTGATATAAGTACTTTTTCGAATACTTTGGAAAGACAGGGCAGTAAGCTTATTGGTCGGAATGAAAACGGTTGTGTTGAAATAGCCGCTACAGCAACAACAACAACAACAACAACGAAAAATGTCGAAAACTATCCAGTGTTGCCAAGGTTTTGCGTTTTAATACACTAGTCGAGTCGAAATTGTAGGCAATGACATGCAGTTTTCGATACGACTCGGAAATACTGGTGCGTTGACCTATCTCACTAGCGTTGTATACTATCTACACGTCAGATATACCTACGAGCTCGGAAATACGAACGGAGCTTGAATTTTAAAATTATATTGCTTGCAAACGTCAGACTGCCTCTCTCTGGTTTTAACTTGTAATATTTTTATCATGGGTTTAGTTATGTCCTGCGAATCCGTCCCTAATAAGTTGTCGTAATACAAAAACAAAAATAGTAAAACCGGAACATTGATATCAAGATAGGCTGATTTACTTCAAAACTGAACTAATGAGTAGGCACATTGAAAATCTTACTTATACTAATATTATAATGTGAAAATTTGTATGTTTGTTACTCAATCACGCAAAAACGGCTGAATGGATTGGAATGGAATTTGGCACGCATGTAGATTGGATAAACATATATGACACTATTTTCCGGTAAATAAACCAGGGAACGATCTATACGAATAAATCGTATTAATGGTCTGATTTGCTGAAATTACACGTACACGTGTTACAGATATAAAGAGAAATCAACCCACCAAAAAAGAGAATGTTTTGTTTTGTTTTTTTATGGTGATTTCGTTTATACCAAGAAAGGTTGCCTTTTGATTGCCCCATTCTTATTTCATGTTCGATTCTAAATTAAAGGCAAAGGATGAGAAAATTGTGTTTTCATTTCTTAAAATGTCGCACTCTGGTAAGGCAAAAACGGCACATGTTCTGACCAGTGAAGCTTTGTCAGGGGAGATGGTTGCCCTGAAAATTAGATGGTTGTTTAAACCGATAATATTATGAAATGCGTGAGTTAGACAAGGATAAGAAGGCAGAAACATGCCTTTTTACAGGGTTTAGTGTAACATCAAACACATTTTTCAGGGGGAAGGCAAAATTTTTTTGGAAGAAACGAAATCACCGTTAGTTAAGAACCGAAATGAATGATTGTTTTACAGTTTGATGGATGTTTAAGACGCCGCAATGAAGTTGGTATTGGCTAGTAGGTTAATAAAATTTGACATTTTAGAGTAAAAAGTAAACTGAAATTACAATTTAGGGCCGTTTTATCGAAATGTTGTTAAAATTTAAACTTAATCGACTGCCTGTGATATGTAAACATGTGAGCGACAAATTTGACAGGCATTCATAGCACCCGTTAACTTGAACAGGCAGTCCAGAATAAGGCCCTTAGATACCAAATGCTCGAATTAAATCAAATGAGCTGCTCTACTCTGCTATCCGTTCAATATGCTTTGAATAATACCAATTTAATAAACTCAAGCAGGGATCACACGATTTGTACATTTGTACAGATTTGTACATTTTGGCAGTCACAGAGTGGTGTTGTGTAGAAATAATGAGTTCAGTTCAGTAACAACTTTAGAAACAACCCCACTGTGTAATTGTGAAAAAATAAAAATCTGTACGAATATACAGATCTTGTGATCCATGCTTAATAACGTTCAGATAACATTAAAAACCGAGAGCACATATTCCGATCTGCCTTATTTGAAAAACATCACTGTTGCCCACACTAAAAGGTATACTGTAAGAGGAATATTTTCATACACCATATACCATACATACATATATATATGTATTAGGAATGTTAATCCCTGCATCCCGGGATCCCGGCCTTTTTTAGGTCCCGAAAATCCCGGGATTAATTGCCAAGAATTTGCACTGATGGCAATAATAGAAACTCCTTTTCTTGGCCAGTATTGGCTATATTTATTTTCTTTATTTAATAATTAATATTTTTTTATAAATGTCTAGCTCATTATACATATAACACCGTGCGATATTACATTTTAAACACAAAAATCAATATATTCGTGAAGCCATGGGCCAAATATTGTAAAATTGCGTTTTTAGTTTTTCACCCTGACGAAAGTAATTCCAAAATGAAGAAGAAGTATGGGTATCGAGTTAGAGAGGAAATTCTGTAGAATTTAATCAGACTTAATTTTTTTGTCCATAGGGACTGGTAAGAATTGAAAATTTCCTTTTAAAATTTTTTCCTTGAAATTTCGCAATATTTGTTTTTGAAAAAATTATATGTTAAGGACTTATATAAACTCGATAACATCCTCGAATTTCGTCCTTCTATCTTTATCAGCTTAAAAACTTACATATTCGTACTTGTGAATCCAAACAAATATATTTTTTTTAAATTCTGAAGAAATTTCCTTCCTTCTTTCCTTCCTTTTATTTGGTACCCATTTTTTTCAATACTTTGAATTTTTTTAATAATTTTTGGAATTATGCATATCTTTGAAATTACAAAGTCCTTTAAAATAAATCCTGACGTCAGCGTGAAATCATAAAAACGCCACTTTAAATAAAGAGTAGGTTTCAAACCCATTTATTTATTATTTATTTTATGGTAGGAGAGCTTCTCAAACAATTTAGAAGCAATTTTTTCGATTTAAGTTGTTGAAAAGTAATGAATATTTAAATTCCGGGACTAATCCCGGGATCCCGGGATTGTGATAACGACATCCCGAAAATCCCGGGATCGTAAAAAACCAAAATATTAACATCCCTAATATGTATGTATATGTGCATATATTTTTAAACAAACCTTCTTGAAGAGAACTCATTTAATTTGAAAAATCCGAAAAATAAACATTTGCTTCGTAATCAAATTCAAAATTTTGATAGCTCACTTTATTTCAACAATATATAAAAGATTGGTATTGAATATATAAAAGATTAAATTGAGCAAAAACAAAAAGCAGAGACAAGTAAAATTAAAAGAATCAAAATTGAAATGCGTCAAAATGAAAATGCAAGTACGAATTTCGATGTGAAGCCAAACTCTCTGGGAAGGCAATCCCTGTGAATAATTGTACTATGGAAAACCCGATATATTGTGGCGAATAGCATGGCCATGGCGGAATAATACCAGGGGAAGTAATTATAGCGAGAAGAAAGATTTTGACACTGCCTTATTTGAAAAATTGCCTTTAAAATTTGGCTATACGACAGTCAATGTCGGAAAATAAAGCGAGAAAGCTGTTTTATTACTTCACCTGTTATTGCGCCATGAGCATGGCGGAATAAAAAAATGTGAAGTAATAAGGGAGCTTTCTCTGTTCATTTTCTGACATTCGGCTGCCTAACCGTCTTTGTCTTAGAAACGGACAGTTGAGTAGTTCCGCTCAGCTAAACAGTTGGAAACTTTCCTCCATTTTTTTCCAGCGGACAATTTTTACGCTACCTTAACTCAATCAGTTGCGCTCAAAATGTATTCAACAAAGTGTGATTGATTTTGACATTGCTCTCATAAGAAACAGGCTATATTGTCAAATTAAAATGAATTGTTAACCCATTTGAAAATATTTTTTTTTCAAATTTGAATTTATTTAAAATAAATTTACACAAATATTTTTCAAGCAACAAATTTTCTTAATAAACGTGAAATTGTTAAGAGATAAACCGCCGAGGAGAGCAAGTAAGCACATTTAAAGTTTGGTAATAAGTAAATATGTACGTTCGACTTTTCTTAAATATTTAATGTAAGGAAACCAAGATGAAACGGAACAAAACTTTTGAACGGTGCGCTGTATGCAATAGAAGTCAGGACACGAAAATAGAGCGATGTTTTAAACCACCTAGTTGCGAGTTAAGACGGCAGCGATGTAGTGTTGTACTACGTGATTCATCTCGCGTTTATGAAAACCACTTCAAGGAAAGTGATTTCATTTGTTGTCCGTCCGAGTCAAGCACTTTCAAACGAGCTCGTTTATACCCAAACTATTTCGCATAAAAAAATTTAATTTCAAAATTGTTAGAGTTAAGCTCTCATATAAAATTGGAAACAAATGTAAAATCATACTTCTATAGGTGTCGAATAATGTTTAGGATAAAAAATTTAAATATAAAAATAAACACACAAAAGCATAAAACTTGGACAATTAAAAACAAGAAAATTTGCTAAAACGATTTTATAAATAATTTGTTTTATTTTATTGACAAAATATATATATTCCAGGTAATGTAAGTAAAACAAAACTATAATCAAAATAAAAGCCTTGGTTTCAGTGCTGACAAGATACATGCATCACTTAGGGTTAATTCGTTTGTTTATACTTTTTGACATTATAGTACCTTAAAAGAGAGCCGCACTGAGTTGTCAATCACACCTTGGTTGCGCTTAGCCTAAACAGCTGATCGAAAGGACTCAAGCCGCTTATATTGAATTTAACGCCGCTTTGTTAGGTGGCAGTTGCAAACAAATTTATTATATTTTATATTACTGATGTAATAAAGTAACTAAAATATTTTATAATAATACTACGTTTCTCAATATATGCATTTGAAGATGTTTGCAATATAATTATGCGCTGTTTAATTCATTATAACATTAAAAAATTTTTCAACACGGCGGCAGCTCAGCGTTGAATTCTAAAAACTATCGGCGCAACTATCTCTATTCATTGCAATTTCATTTGTTTACATTTATCAGCTGTTCACTTGGTAGCATAATCATCAAGCCGTTTCTAAGACGAAATTGATGGGTTCAAGAGTTTCCAGCTGTTTCGTAGCAGATGAGCTAAACAGCTACGTCTTATGAACGCACCCAATGTTGCCTTTATTCGTTGGATGTTTTATATGTTGCTTCTATGGGAGTAATTAAGTACATATATTTAGAGAGAAATTTTTTTATTGTCTTGAAAGAATTATTTGCAAAATCTTTTTAATTTTCCGTTAGAAATTGGTGTAAAAAATCGTGGTCTCTGGAATATCACTTAGTTCGGTATAAAAAATTAAGAACTCCTAATTGAAGAACTGAAAATTGTGAACTGGTGAAGACGTCCGATTATTCCATGCATAAGCCGATTGAAGTCAGCGGTATTCGAGTATGCGAGTTTCATTTTTTTTAATCTTTCCAGTTCACGTTCTTTAGTTTCTTGATATTGATCTCACGTTTTTAATTGCATCGCTTCATAAAATTATCAAAATTTCTTTGCGCATTTGTCGGTTAGTCCTTGTAGAATTATTTGCAAAATTTTGTAATTATTAATTTAGCCATTTCGATTGGTATGGTGCCATCAGTTTGTGCGGAATTAACAGAGTATTTTGGGCCGGTAGTTGGATCTTTTGTTAAGAATGCGAGGATATAGATGCTCTCAACACTAAGCGGTCTTCAAACGCAGAAGTTCTCCCTATCTCTCTACTTAATGGCACCGTATTGTGAGAATTTATATTTTATTCTTCTTCTTATTTCGCGCTGTAACCGTCTAAGCGATTTTGGCCGAGTTTAACAAAGCGCACCAGTCGTTTCTTTCCTGTGCCAATTGACACCAATTGGAAATGCCAAGTCAAGCCAAATCCTTCTCCACCTGATCTTTCCATCGCAGTGGGGTCTTCCCTCTTCCTCTGCTACCAACAGCGGGTTCCGAGTTGAATACTTTTAGAGCTGGAGCGTCGGTGTCCATTCGAACGACATGGCCAAGCCAGCGGAGCCGCAGTATTTTAATTGGCTGCGCTATGTCCATGTCGTTGTAAAGCTCATACAGCTCATCGTTCCATCGTCTGCGGCACTCGTCGTCGCCCACGCATAAAAGCCCGTAAAGCTTTCGCAATTCCTTCTCTCAAATACTCCAAGAGCCGCCTCATCGGATGTTGTCATTGTCCATGCTTCTGCGCCATATATCAACACGGGCATGATGAGTGACTTATAGAGCGTGGTTTTCGTACGTCGAGAGAAGACTTTACTCCTGAATTGCCTACTCAATCCAAAGTAGCACCTGGGGGGCAAGAGTGATTCTTTTAAGGATTTAACATTGCTTTTAATATCGTTTCAACAGATTATTTTTTATAACATGTGCTGTAAAATCTTTAAAGCCATTTTGTTATTGTTAAGGCCTAATTCACAGTGTCCTGTTAAACTACTTAACCACTAACAAGAATGAATTTCGTTCCATTAAAAAATTTAATTTAACTATAGAGTTTAAACCAGCATGCGTTTAAACTCTTGTTTACTGAGCACTGAAGCTATGAAAATCGATAGTTAAATCCTTGTCATTGTTAACTACGCACTGTGAATTCGACCCTTAGGCCCACTTGCAGAACACCCAGAGTTAAATATATAAATAGAGAGTTAAGTAGCTCAGTTAAATTTTTATAATCCTAAACCAGACAATGCCTTGCAGCGTTGAAAACTGGCCGAGTGTTAAGTAGCCCGAGGGATTTCTAAACTAAGTAGGCACCACTATCTTCTTAGGCCCACTTGCAGAACATCCAGAGTTAAATATATAAATAGAGAGTTATGTAGCTCAGGCCGAGTGTTAAGTAACCCCGGGGAGTTTCTAATTAAGTAGGCACCACTCTCTCTTATTTGGCTTTGTTTACATTTGTTATTTGAATTTGAACATAAAATTTCAAATTGGTACACATTCAAAATTGGCCAGGGACACTTCTGAGACCTCTTAGTTACATGGACCACTAACGCGGTTGGTGCATTTTAATTGCATATATTTTTTACGCGAGACTTACCGAATCCTCAGAGCTCATAATACATACATAATGGGACGAAAACTATTCTGCTTCTAATATTTTCTAATAAACGTATGCGTTGGGACTACTGTTTTCTTCTTGACAATTTGAATAAATGTTTACATGATTCAATAATAAAAGTTTTGCTCAGAAAACAGTTTTCTCGCTCCCTCTTGACAAAATCGGCTCCCTTAGCAAGGCACTGGATCACAAATAAGTGTTTTTTTGTTCTACGAATGCCCCTATTCATTCCCCATGTAGAGTTGCTCGGTGATTCCGAAAATCTGGTTAATTTTTTTCTATGGATACGTTTTCGAGATATTTTCAATTTACCGTTATTCAGCTTAAAGCAAAAATTGGTTCCTTTTAATCACGTACGGCAAATGAAAGCTAATAAAATTCTCCACAAACCATACATATATACATCACCTTCCGATAGGACTGATAGTTTCTGCCAAATAATTAATCATTCCAGATTTTTTTTAATTTTTTAATAAAAAAAAATAAAAAAAATTAAACTTTAACAGAAGAAAAATTAAAATAATAACAGCTTCTGTGCCAAATTTTTGCATTTGTACTAAAGCCTGTTCTGTTACGAAAAAAAATCAAGTTACTGATGAAGAAAATCGATGGGGAAATACGTAATAATGAGCGGTCAAATGAAAATGTGCAAAGATTTTTTGTATTTCAATGCCAAGGTGGGCAGCGAAGGCATCTTTGGCGCCACTGTCGGAAAATTCACGACGAAACGTCCGATAACGGACTGAGGCTGATAAACTTCGCCGCGGCCCGAAACTTAGTAGTATGTAGTACTGGGATCAGCCAGGATCCGCACCCGCCTCAGTGCAGCAAACAATGTGCGCCCAACAATGCAAGGAAAGCTCAATGTCGAAAAGCTGCAATCAAAGCAGATGGCCAATTGATTCGCCAGTCGACTTTCACACCTGCTGTGAGAGAGCACTTAACGCTCATTACTGGTACGATGTGGAGAGTCAAGAATCTGTAGAGAAAAAAGGTGCTGCCTACAGGATCACGCTGCGATCGGGAGCAACGCGAGTCATGTGGAACCGTTATAGGGAACTGAAGAAGGAAGCTAGATGTATTTGCGAAATTTGTATCCTAGAGTTGAGCGACTTAGAAAGAAGAAAGGCGACCCCGCCATGTGCGCCAACTATTTTATCGAGTGTTGTGTGAAAGACACGCCTTACTAGTGTGGCTTCAGATCTGCCCAATCCTCCATTGATCTCGTTTTCGCAATAAGCCAAAACTTGAAAGACCCGTGTGAAGGGGATCGACACATGCCTTCTATTTGTCGATTTCAAAGCCACTTCCGAAAGAAGTTGTCTTTATTTCGTGATGTCTTAATTTCGTATCCTCGCGAAACTAATACGGCTGTGTAAAATTACGTTGAGCAATACCACCAGCTCCGTCAGAATAGGGAAGGACTTCTCCGAGCCCTTTGATACCAGTCGAGGTTTCAGACAAGGTGACTCCCTTTCATGTGATTTCTTTAATCTGATGTTAGAGAAGATAATAAGAGTCGCAGAACTGAACCGCTCAGGCGTAATAATTAACAAGAGCATACAATTGCCGGCGTATGCCGACGACATCGACATTATTGTTACAAATAAAAGCTACGTCTGTTCTGCCGTCTCGGAATTATATAGAGAAGTAAAGCGTGTGTCTGGTGGTGAACGAGCACAAAACGAAGTATTTCCTGTCATCACACAAACAGTCATCACATTCGCGCCTTGGCACCCACGTCCCTGTTGACAATTATAATATCGCGACAATGGGAACCAGCATTAACACCAATAATAATGACAGCAAAGAAATTCAACGCCGAATTACTCATGCCAACGAGTGCTACTTCGGACTGAGTAGACCAGAGGTGGGCACTTTTTTGCCCGCGCAGCAGCGAAAGTGCGAGCGCGGGCTAGAGAAAGGGAAAAATAGTTTACGGAGGAAGGGTATGAAAAATTGCGAAAAAATTATTTATATCTCATCATGTTCATCGCAGTACGCTCAGTATATCCAGTAAAAAACTGTGGTGAAGGCCTTTATGTGGATAAAGTTCCCAGAGGTGAAATTTTAGGTAGCACACAATTTCTTACATGCATGGTTGCTTTGCAGCACCAATGAAAGAAACTTCTTCTTCTTCTTCTTATTTGGCGCTGTAACCGCCTAAGCGATTTTGGCCGAGTCCAAAACAGCACGCCAGTCATTTCTCTTCTGTGCTAACTGACGCCAATTGAAAATGCCAAGTGAAGCCAAGTCCTTCTCCACCTGGTCTTTCCAACGCAGAGGAGGCCTTCCTCTTCCTCTGTTCCCAGCATCGCGGCCCGCGTTGAATATTTTCAGAGCAGGAGCGTTTCTGTCCATCCGAACGACATGGCCAAGCCAGCGGAGCCGCTGAATTTTAATTCGCTGCACTATGTCTATATCGTTGTAAAGCTCATACAGCTCATCGTTAAATCGTCTGCGATATTCGCCATCACCAACGCGTAAAGGTCCGTAAATCTTTCGCAGAATCTTTCTCTCGAAAACTCCAAGAGCCGCCTCATCAGATGCTTTCATTGCCCATGCTTCCGCGCCATACACCAGCACAGGCATGATGAGTGACTTATAGAGTGTGATCTTTGTACGACGAGAGAGGACTTTACTTCTCAATTGCCTACTCAGCCCAAAGTAGCACTTGTTGGCAAGCGTGATTCTCCGTTGGATTTCAAGGCTGACATTATTATTGGTGTTAATGCTGGTTCCCCCATCGTGTCGGGGACAGCGCTCATATGTACGTTCCAAGCGCTCATAGAAGAGATCCTTGGACGCCTCATCCTTCTCTTCCGTCGGGGCATGGGCGCAGATGAGCGAGATGTTGAAGAATCTAGCTTTGATGCGGATTGTGGCTAGACGTTCGTCCACCAGGGTGAACGCCAGTACTCGGCGACGGATTCTCTCTCCTACCACGATTCCAACACCGAATTTGCGCTCCTTTACGTGGCAACTGTAGTAGACGTCGCAAGGCTTCACGCTTACTTTACCTTGCCCCGTCCATCGCATTTCTTGGATGGCGGTGATGTCAGCCTTTGTCTTCCCGAGGACATCAACCAGCCGGGCAGAGGCACCTTCCCCATTAAGGGTCCGGATATTCCAGGTGCATACCCTTAAATCATAGTCCTTTATACGTTTGCCGTGGTCGTCATCAGAAAAAGGGGGTCTCATCCGAGGCTGTTTGCTTCTTTTCATTGGGCGGGGTTTTAACGTGGCGGGACCCAAACCCAGCGCACGCGAAGTTTTACGCCTTCTCACTTTAGCTCGCTCCCAAACGGGTGTTTGGTTGCTACCCAGAGGATACGTGGATATAAATATCCGGACGTTGTGAGCTGCGATTTGAACCGTACGCACAAGAATCGCTTCTGGCCACTCCCAGGTGAATGGCAGTCAAAAGTTTTCCACTTCTGCGCACGGAACCATCCTCCAATGAAAGAAACTTAATAAATATAAAAAAAAAAAATATGCATATAGTGCATTAATTTTTGAAAGGAATGCCATATAATGTATGTACTCTGATTAATAATATTAAATAATGTATTAGGATCACCGTTTAATGTTATATTTGATACAAATTAATTTTGCTACTCGGGACGCTCTGCGCATTGCCACTGAATAATAGTTTTACTTAAAATTCCTGGTCTTGTTCTTTCTGTATTGCATCGTGGTGAATTCACATTTCTCAGAAATTTTACAACAAAACAAAATGAAGGGAGTATTTTATTTGCTAATTTTTGCGATTTCTATTGTTTAATGTAAATTTTATATATTTTTAAGATATGTTGAGGCAACAAGGGCGCAATTGGGAAATGAAGTTATTAATAAGAAGTAGCAGCGCAGGCACATTTGGAAAATTATGTCGATAGGCAATATGGAATTTGGGAAAGTGCCTGGTTGCAGCATGTCTATGTATTAAAAAAGTATTTAATTAAATGAAATTGTGTTTAATAGAAATGTTATAAATAGAGTGGCGTTATTTAAGATGTGCTCCAAATATTTGGCGAACTTTTTTTCGCCTTCTCAACGTGCTAAGTTACAAGTTAAAATGACTGCCCCCATGGCCGGTAACAAGCCCGAAGCAAAGGGCAAACAACCTTCCAGGAAGCTGTCTGCCGTGTCTGAGTCGTAGCTGATGTTCAGCAAGAAGCAGGTCAGCAAACGTGCTACCCTGATCAAGCGTAAACTAAAGCGCTCTGCTGTGATTGCACTCCGAAAACGTGAAAACTTGGTGCATGCTGAGAAATATCAAGCAAAATATCCGTGATGGACGCCGTGAGAATAAGTTGCGCCGTCTGGCAAAGAAACGCGGCTCATTCTACGTGCCTGCAGACGACAAATTGGCTCTTGTGATCTGTATCCGCGGTATCAACAAAGTTGCACCAAAAGTGCGTAAAGTTTTACTGTTGTTCAGTTTCCGCCACATTAGTCATGGTTTGTTCATCAAATTGAACCATTAATATGCTACGCATTGCCGAACCCTATATCACATGGGGTTATCCAAATCTTAAATCAGTTCGTGAATTGCTCTACAAAAGTGGAATTGTCAAGCACAACCATCAACGTGTCCCAATCTCTGACAACTTTGTGATCGAACGCAAATTGCGCAAAGCGCACGATATTCAGTGCGTTGATTATTTGGCGCACGAAATATTCACTGTTGGTACCCACTTCAAGAAAGCCTCCAACTTCACTACGTTGAGGTTGGTGATTTCGGTGACCGTGAAGATAAGATATACAAACTGCCGCGCAAAATGGTTAAAAAAATGTTTGGTGTACAAGATGGAGTATTTTTATTTCAAAAGTATATAATAAATAAAAATAGAAAATGTTTTTTTTTGTAACTTTCTGAAGGTTTAAACCACAAATATGCCAAATGGAAGGCAGCTTATATTCACAATTCCTTGAATAATGTCGAAATTCCATTGCCGTTTGTAAGGGCCATTTCAAAAGGCTCCAATCCACAAATTTAATTATTTGTTTTGTTTCAAAAAACTCTATAAACAACTAGAATTGCCCCAAATCATATTAAAATAAGTTTCATGAAAATAGCCGTCCACAATTCGCAGAGTTTTGCGATTTTGTAAGAAAAGAAAAAATCAACTTCCATTTTTTGTCACGTAACGACACTCTCTTTAAATGCTTATATTTCAGGACCAAGCAGTTCGATTGATTTCATTTTTCGGTTAAATATAGAACTAATTATGTGCTATACAATGGCCCAAAAAAGTTAAAGAAAACAAATGGTATTCCTTTTTTGTATCACATTGAAATCGTACGACTGTCACGTGCGCCACCATGGGAATGCCCATATGGGTGTTTCCATGAAAATGTCAACCAGGACTGAAAAAATAAAAACAACTGAAAAGGGTTTTTAAGACGAATTAATAAGAGAAAAATACTCGAATTTTTGTATTATAGAAGTATTTCAGCTTATTAGAATTTTAAAACTCAAAAATGGAAGAGTAAAACTGAATGTCTCTTCGACTCAGTTTTCCCTAATGAAATGAACTAGTTTCTCTTTCCTATTAACTAAATTAAGAGATTTGAAGCATTACAATTACATCTTAAAATCAAATTTGCAATAACAACTAACTATAAAAATGAGAAAAAGGAGAAGTTAGAGCTCGAATAACGGTAATTTTTTGATTTGCTTCTGATAGTATTCTAATGTCGCGTACGTTATGCAAAAACATTGTTTGTCTATGTCATTTGTATATTGGCAGTCGCAGGTAATGCAGATTACCACTCTTAAGCGAGAATTCTTCTAGTTAAAGATATACAGTAAAATTGTCTTTCCAACCAAAGTAAAAAAATTTTATTACCCTTTAAGGTTTGTCGCATACGTTATTGTAAGTAAGAAAATTTTAATCAAATACATCAAAACCAATGTTAATTTCAAATTTTCCATTTAAATTATTTAGAATAGTTGTAAAACAATGAAACGGTGGCGAGAAGAGTTCTCAATAAATACATTTTATTACTTACGAGAAAAATTGTCCCGTACGTTATTGTTTTTTTTTTTTGTTAATATAAAACTAGCCAGACGTAATTTCTCTTAAAATATGAAAGGATTGTAAAGGTACATTATTTAGCTTAGTTTAGGAATTTTTAAAGAAAAGAAAAACTCCCATGATTCGCAGACTTTCGCATATATGCGTGTTTCCATGAAAATTTAAACCGAAAATGCAAGCAAATGAATTCAAACGGCTTTATAACTTTAAATTTCGTATTCAGATGGCGGAAAAAGGTTTTGAAATCGCGAAGCGGTGGAGAGAAGAACTGAAAAAATTTAATTTAGTATGTGTTACTAGTAAAAATATTGTATGGGGGAAAAATCTGTCGCGTACGTTATGTCGCGTACGTTATTATATTTTTTTTTAATAAAAATTAACCAACAATAATTCCTATCAAAAAATGGAAGGATTGTAAAGGTACATTATTTAGCTTGGTTTAGGAATTTTTAAAGAAAAGAAAAACTCTCATGATTCGTAGACTTTCGCATATATGTATATGTGCCTTAAAACCACTTCTTTTTTTGTCGCGTACGTTATCACCTGGTTTTGAACGGATATTTTCCACACCACAGTTTCGAGGCTGCTTATTTTTTTCTCAAACACAGTACCCTTTGGTTGCAACATAACCGTAATCTTTTTTTTTTTAACTTCTATTTTTGATAGATTTACGTTACTCTGTAAGTGTACGAATGTCGCGTACGGCTGTATGGAAACACCCATATGTGTACACTTCATATGTAGTAGGTAAGAAAAGTGTGCATTAAAAAATAACGAAATGACAAGTAACTCAAAGTCTGTAACTCCACATTTCACAATTTTCAAAATTTTCGGTTTATCGCGTATAGGTTTTGAAGCATTTAATTTTAAGAACTTTTTAAGTATGTATTGCATTCAACAAACAATTACGAATAATTTGATACCTTAGCAAGAGGTGTGCTTTCAGAATAAACTAACTTTTAAAGGTAAAAAATTTTGTGATCTTGAGCGTAATTTTTATTCCAAAACCACCCTAATTGAAGGCACATTTGGAAAATACGTCGAAACGATCTAAATCTTTCTATAACTGCTAGTCCTTACAAAATTACATATACCTGTAAAATGCTTCAAAAAAATTTTCTCTAGAAGTGTGTAAAAACCCTGATTTACTAATTTTAATGATGCTCCTTTTTTTAGTCAGAATATTTCGAGAGTGGTATCAAATCAACTTTTTTTCGAAAAATGTTCTGATAGTCGCTCTTACTTAATTGGAGTCTTCTAAATTCAGTTTTACCCTATTGGCTCCACTTTTCGAGATAGCGGTACTTGAAACTTTGCTTAAATTTTAACTATTTTATAAAAAAGTCCCGGAATTTTGAAGATATTTTACTAAAATTTTGCACATAGCCGTTTTTCAATATTATCTTAACTATTCCATAAAATCATCGAAATCGGTTCACTCAAAACATCTAGCTTCCATGCAACTGATTGACCAGAGACGTTGTTTTGCGTTATAACTCCTCCAATTAAACAGGTTAAAATTTAGTATAGCTTCAATTTAACATATAGCACGCATACAATTTATTAGTCAGATATGAAGATAGAGTTATAGCGCAAAAACGCATATCTGAGTAACAGTTGTATTGGAGCTATACGTTAAAGTGCACCCATTTCGATAATTTTAAGGAATAATTAAGGTAATATTAAAAAACTGCAAAAATTTAGCAAAATAACTTCAAAACTGAGGGAGTTATTAATAAAATAGTTAAAATTTAATCAAAATTTCAAGTACCGTTATCTCGAAAACCGGAGCTAATCTGGTAAAACGGGGCATGCCATTGAATTTAGAACGTGCCAATTAAGTGAGTTCAACTTTCAAAATCTTTGCTCAAAGTTTACAACTTGAACAGCGTAATTTGAACCCAGCTTATTCTTTTGTTTTCTATTTCATGTTTATTCCTCGTTTAACTTTTGAAGCACTTGATGAAAATGAATTACACTTATATTAATCGATTTATTAAGAGATTACGAATAAAATGATATATAAAACATAGGTGTGCTCACAAATTTAAAAATTAAAATTTTTTTTTTGAAAGTGTACTATTTTTTAGATATGCCCATATATGTATGTATGTTTGGATGCACGTATGTATGTAGACATATATATATATATATATACATACATATATATGTATGTATGAACGAACTCATTGCGCATTTCAGCTCTGCCGCTACCAAGCAATATCTATATATTAATACGCTAACATAAATTTTGTCTCCGTTCGTTTGGCGATTCTACCGAACCGATTTCAAAACCAAGAACACCGTTGGAAAGGCATTTAGATGAGCAGTTTTTATGGTTTCACAATTGGTTGAAAATTACGGCAGAAACCGTTGTTTAAACATTTTCGAATTGTGTATAGATGTTGCTGCAACATGTTCCATTTGACATGTTTCGCATGTTGTTTCACTTCACACTTGAAATTAAGCTTTGAAGTAAAGATAAATATGAAGATGAAGAAATAAATGATAACGATGAGGTCAAAAAAAAAGAAGGCAAAAGTGAAGATAAAGACGAAAATGGAGACAATGACAGATATATATGAATTAGGGTAACTGAAAGGGTAAGAAAATTTCTTGAATTTATAAAGTGAAACCTCATTATCGGCAGTTGGTTGGTTGGGAGTAAATTTTCAAGGTTTAGCGGTTTGAGAATAAAAACAAAAACAAAGATGCCTAGAGGTACAGGCAAAAACGAAGATCAAGGTAAATTTAAACACTTTAATGTAAAGGTGACGAGGAATATGCAAAAATAAAGATAAATATGAATAAACGGATGAGGATGAAGATCGATATTGTTATCGATATACAACTCGATATTTTTATCGATATAATAATTGATGTTGTTATCGATAAAATAATCGATATTGTTTTCGATACTGTTATTTATTAAATAACCGCTATTGTAATAGACATAATAATCAATATTGTTATCGATACATGAATGGATATTGTTATAGGTATAATAATCGATTAAATAATTGATTTTGTTATCGATTTAGTAACTGATATTGTTGCCGATATGTATAATAATCGAAACTGATGATTGTTATATTTATCGATAAATTAATCGATTTTGCAATCGTTATATTTTTCTATATAAATATCGATATAATAATCAGAACATGGAATGTGATCACATTAAATGACATCACATCACATTATATCACATGATGTGATGAGACATCACATGATGTTACATCACATAATATGATATCACATCACACGATATCACGTGACATAACATCATATAATAAGACAACACATTATATGGCATGACATCACATGACTTGACATCACATGATATGACATGGCATTACATGACGTGGCATCACATGATATGACATCATATGGTATGACATCATATGACATGATATCACAGGATATGACAGCACATGACATGACATCCTATCACATCACATAAAAATAACGTCACATCTTATCACGTCATCACACCTCACCTCATCTACGTGAATAGATAAAGAAAAGGATAAAAGCAGAGACATGAAAGATAAAAACAAAGATGAAGACCAAAGTAAATTTGCCGATTTCAAAACCAAAAATACCGTTGGAAAGGTAATTTTCCGTAGATGAGGAGTTTTATAGCTTCGAAATTGGTTGAAAATCATCGTTTAAAAATTTTCATATTTGTGTATGGTTGTTTTTGCAGCCTGTTCAATTTAAGCTGTTTCGCATTTTGTTTTGCTTAGAAATGAAATCAAACTTTGAAATAAAGTTAAATATGAAGATGAGGAAACAAGTGGCAACGATGAAGACAAAAAAAGAAGGCAAAAGTGAAGATAAAGGCGAAAACGGAGATAAAGACAAATACATAGGAATTAGGGTAACTGAAGTGAAATTCTCCGATAGAAATCGAAATAAAATCAGCCATAAAAGTTACCGAAATTTATCTAATCATCGAAGTTTATAATTATCGAAATTTACCCATGCTTATTAAGTTATCGCAACGTATCGAATTATTCCAACTGATCAATGTTTACTGAGTTGCCGAAATTTATAGACACAGAAACTTAGTTCTCCAAATTTACGGATAGTTATCGAGCTATAAAAACGTGTGGGATTACCGAAATTTGTCAAGTTAAAGAAATGTATCAAGTTGTCGATATTTATTGAATTATCATTATTTATAGACTTAACGAAATTTATCGAGGTGTCGTAATGCATGGAGTTCTTTCAGCTTACAGAGTTATCGATAATTATTGATCTACTGAAATTGGTTGGTTCAACGAAGCGTTTATGGAATTTTCAAAATATATCGATTTATCGAAATTTCAAGGTTATATAATCGTCTTAACAGAGTGTAACGAGTTATCAAAATGTTTAGATAGTTTTCGAAAAATGTGGTGATGTCAAATGTAAAAATTTATAAAGGTATCCAAGAATTTTAATTTTTGAGCTATCGAAATTTATCGAGCCGTCGAATTTCACAGTTATCGAAATTGGTCGAGTTAACGAATTTTGTTGAGTTATCGCATTTTAGTGTTTTTGAAATTCATCGAACTTCAGTGCTTTTAAAATCCATCGAATTCATCGAACTGGGGTCAATTCCAAGTCCTGCCGAAGTGATCCAAACACCTTCTAAGATAAAAAAAAAAATAGTTATGTTTTAGTTCCAAAGCAGAAGATGTTCCGGTACGTTAATTTCTACCGTATAAGTTTTGCTACGTGTTAAGTTAGAAAACCTCTCCAAGGCTCCTAAAAACTAGAAAAACTGTCGAATTTCGACAGTAACTGGCACTCTAGTTATAACTTAAAGCTTAAACAGACGGCAGCGTTGATTCGAATTAACTTGGACTTAATCCGGATCAACTGCAGTTAATTCCCGAGTTGATCCGGATCAACGCTGCCGTCTGTTTGTACTTTAGGAACGATAAGTCACATGACTTCGAAATTTGATTTGAAGACATAGCTAAAGTAGGATAGTGAGGTAAATATAAACGAGTTTGTACAGGGGGGCGCGGCACATTCCATAGCCGTGAAATTTTACATTTGTTATATCTTCGGACCCCTAACTCACATGACTTTGAAATTTGGTGAGGGCATCTATGGTAAATGTATACAAATGAGTTTATGCAAGAGGGCGTTGCGTGCATAGTAAACTGAAAGAGAGTGAGTGTTTACCAGAGGCGTGGCACCTCCAATAGGTGTAGTACATTCAGAGAAAAAACCCGTGGACCCATTACGAACAGACAGCTAAAGGGAATGCCCTGTTGTAAACTAAAAAGGAATGAGGGTTTGCAAGAAGTCGTAGCACCTCCCACCACGCATGCCGTCTATGTTCAAAGAAAACTAATGCTAATAAAATTTTTCGAGCCGAAATTTCATATACCACATATATGTGCAAAATTCCCATGACAACCGGTTCTACGATATATTTAACGCATACATACCTCCTGTCTCCAGCTGCCCGGCGGGATATCACCCTGAAATAGGTGCGCTACTCAGAGGTGAAAACCGTATGGTAGTTGGTGACTTTAACGCGCACCACGATCTTTGGCACTCAAGCCTGTAATATGATCGTAGGGGAATACATCTGGCTGAGCAGATAGACGATTCGACATTCTGCACAATGAACGACGACGCACCCACCTCAGCTGCTGCAGTTCGCCAGATCTAACAATTGTTAGCGCTGGTCTGATAAACAACGTATCATGGCGACCTATGCAGACACTAGCATCAGACCATCTGCCCATAGTCATCTCGATTGATAAACCTGCCGACTTTGCTTCCGTGGATCACCGGACCTATGCCAACTTTTCCAAAGCTGACTGGACAGACTTCGCGGATGCTACTGAGGGTGCCTTCACTGAACTGCCTATACCAACCAACGTTCATGTAGGTGAACGTAAATTCCGCAAGGTTGTCACTGCTGCAGCAGCTCGCTTCATCCCAGCACGTCCGAACGTTCCTGCTGAAGCGGCTGTTCTATCCGATGAGCGCGACAACCTTCGTCAGGCCGATCCCGCAAATCCCCGTATCAGGGATCTCAATTCGGATATTCGGCAACTTGTGAACGTAAATAAGCGGAAGAAATGGGAAGAGCATTTGAAGACCTGCATCTTCGCCTCTGGTGTGAGCCAGCTTTGGTCAACCGTGAGGTCGTTGTCCAACCCGACGAAGCGTGACGACAGAGTCGAAATAGACTTTGGTTACCACGCTTCGTCGGACCCGGAGCGATGCGCGAGCTATTTTAGCCGGCAGTTCATTCTGCATCCTCGAGTGGATAAAGTCAAACGTCGAGTGACTAGAAGGCTGCACAAAATGCCAAAACCCAGTGCGCCTCGTGTTTTCAGCCAACAAAGGAGAGTCTTATCGCCCGATAACCCTCCTTTCCCCGGTAGCAAAGACACTAGAGGCCCTTCTACTCCCGTATTTTACAAACCACCTGACCCTCCTCACTCACGCAGGGACTCAAACGGTGGTCGGCGAATTACCTGAGTCACACTCGTCAGTAATTTTCAGAGACAAAACCAGCAAGCCACGTAAAATTAAACAGGGGGTACCACAGAGTGGTGTCCTGTCCCCACTACTGTTTAATTATTACATTTCAAAGCTTCCTCAACCAACAGAGGGTGTCAATATTCTCTCCTATACTGACGATTGTTCGATCATGGCGTCTGGGAATGGAATTGATGACTTGTGCTCGAAAGTAAACAGTTATCTCGCCGAACTTTCTCGCTTCTGCAGTGCAAGGAGCCTTTCCCTATCCCCTGCGAAATCCTCGGCAACCCTATTCACCACCTGGACGAAGAAGGTCAGACTGCAACTGGGTACTCACGTTGATGGCGTAACAATACCGACGGTCAATAACCCGAAAATCCCCCGAGTTACCTGCGACAGTCTGCTCTCCTTCTCGGCGCATACAACCGCAATTGTCAACAAAGTACAGAGCCGCAACAATGTCCTCAAGTCGCTGGCCGGCAAAAAAGTTTGAGAGAAAAAAAAAATACACTTTTTGAGAAATTAAATTTAAAAAAAAATTTGCACTTTTTGTTTATTGTTAAATAAAAAATTTTAAATAATGAAAATCAATAATTATATCATTCTATCTTGAAGTGACAAGAATTACTGACATTTGAGTAAAAACATTGTTGGAATCTATTAAATTTTGACCAAGTTATGGGCATTTAAAAAAAAAATTCTCACTGTCAATTCTAATAACCGATTTTTGCCTGAAAAACAAAATCGCGTTTAATTCGACCGAAAAATTTTTCCGAGCCAAAAGAAAAAATACGTGTCTTATTATTTGGACCAACAAACAATGTATTTGAGTTTGGTCGAAATTAAAAATCATGCTCGTACCTGTGTGGTTGTCTGGAAATGGAAAGCATCAACACAATTTTTTTATTGGTCAACGCAAAAGTTCTTATCAGGTGTCACGAAGCTAATTAAGTAAATAAACTAAGTAAATAAACTTTTCATTATCAACCAGCCAGAGTTTACTTTTATTTTAACGAACTTCTTTATTCAAATTATTGACGACAAATATGTCACCATGTGCCTACCTACTTGCAAATCCCAGCTGGCAAAAATTTATCCAGAAAAAATTTGCCACTTCCCCACAAAACTAAATGTAATTTTGTTCTCTTGATTTCCCCTTCCTTGGAAGTTTTTTGGACATCGCGAACGCAGCTATTTCTTCAGCTGGTATAATTCCGCCATGGCGAACACTGAAAAACACAGATGGCGGCCCAAAGCAAACGAGAGAACAATGACAGATGTGAACGGGAAAGAAGGACGGTAATGTTTGATAACGAGAGTTGCCATGAGTGCGAAGCGACGCGGGTATATAATGACGTCGCTACAGCGGCAAAAAATTTCAGAAAGAAAAAGAGGAAGCAACGAGTACAGAGATCATTTGCCTTAGCAAGTATTAAGAATACAGAATTGCCTTAACCAGTTTTGTAAAGTGTTTGTTGTACAATAAAGTTAGTTGTACTGTAATTTGAGCGTTTATTTAACAATCCAGTGAAACAAGCCTGTAGGATTAAGGAAATCCGTCGAATACGCAAGGCTAATCGTAAAAATTGGCCGGAAAAGGCAAACATACAAGACCTGAAGATTGAGGAACTCAAACAGCAGTTGGAAAAGCGAAATTTAGCAAACTTCGGAAGAAAAGCCGAATTAGTCAGGGCTATCACTGAATCCATCGTAGAAAATATACGAATTCGAAATCCTCCTACGAATACGACAAAATTGATATCACTCAATTTGAGTGAAATCGAAAATATCGTTGTTAAAGTATGTTCACATATGTATAAATATTAGCTCAATCAAAGCTCGTTTTTAATCTCCCGGTTTACACAGGCAAATCTCAGATTATTAGCCAACAAACTTGTCGTGCTTGTTATTCTCACATCTCAAGGAAAAGTTATGTTTCTTCTCTGTGCCACTGTGATCACTTTTTTCTGCTACATTAAGGGCCGTTTTCACCATCTCTGGTTAACACTAATCTCCAGTTAAACATTCTTACCGACTTTATCAACATAATGTTATATGCATGGAGTCAGTAGCGTCGGTAACAATGTTTACCTTGGGATTAGTGTTAACCAGAGATGGTGAAAACGGCCCTAAGAAATATAAATATATTTTAACTTAATATTTTATTAAAAATACCTTTACAAACCTCTTCCTTGCTAGCGGCCATTTTTGTTTACTCTTACATTCGGCATTTCTCCTTTTCTTCGCAAAACTAATCGATAAAACTAAGTTGGACACCGAAAAGTTATTTGTTAAACCTGAGATTAATTCATAATTACAGATTAACCAGGGACGAATTTTGTATGACTAATCTCTTTTTCTAAGTACATTCAATCCCTCAAATCGTAGTCCTTTAAACGTTTGCTGTGGTCATCATCAAAAGGGGATTTGCTGAATTTCTTCACTGGAAGGGGTTTTTGTGTGGAGGGTCCCAAACCAAGCGCACAACCCATTACTGGGACGGAGGTAGTTTAGCAACCGAATACACCTTTTTAAAGCGAGCCGTGCGCTCCAAGACAGACGCCCTTTTGCAGACGCTGCAGACTTCAGTGATCCCTTAAACAGAATACATCGGAGTGGCCCCACCGAAGTTCCCTCTTTTTCTGCCGTGAGCCAAAGCTCACTCGGATTAGTTACCGCATCTTGCACATGGGTTGCTCACGTTGCCCAGAGTGCTCGAACTAGCAACGACGACTATACCTACACCCAACGACTATACCTACGGTGAGCATTGGTACCGATTTTGGCGGGACAGTACCGATTTTGAGAAAATTATCCCGCCGAAAATTTTTTAAAAGTCGGGACGTCCCGATTTTTCATATTTCTACCGATTAAATTCCGATTTTCAGTGTTTTCTTTATTAATTTAATAAGAGTCTCCTAGTACGTGGCAGCACTTTTGTTATCACAAAGGACGTAGAATATAAGGGAGCCATAAACATAGCCAGCAGCCTTATTTTTTATGCTCTGTGGTTATGTTTCATTCTGTCAAACTGGTAGATACTCTCGCTATATTGCAGTTTATCATTATTGACTAACTTTTTTTTAAGGTTTTTATAATTATTTGTTAAGTTTTTTTTAATGAAACGATTCTAACTTGCATTTAGTGAAATTATAAAAAATAATACTAATTCCCTCAAAAAAAGCATCGATATAAAAAATATAAGCTGTAGATACAGGGGCGAAATATAAATAGAGAAAAGACATTTTAGCATTCTTTGGCAATTCCCCTTTCGATTATGTAATGTTTATTGTTTTTTTAAGAAAGTGTAGCTCGTTGTCTAACAAAAACCATGTAAGTCAAAATTTCACACTTTGTTCAAAAATTAGCAAAATTCGACAAAGGTTCATCAAAATTTCATAAAAAAGTACGATTACGATTACAGTAGTCGTAATCGTTAAATTTTAAGGATTGCCATTAAAGTATTCGCAATCAAGCATGTTATAATTACAATTTCAGTTTTTGCAATGCTGAAAATGTTCAGGATTACAATTACAGTAATCGTAATCCTATGTAATCAGAATGTAATCGTAATCATAAAATTCACAGCTCTGGTGTAAATATACCTACATATATAAAATTGGAGTTTAAAATATTCAACTAACTGAAAATCAAATATTAAACGAACGATCGAAATTGGGCGGTTATCTGAATAGTGAAAAGCGTTGTACTACTCGGCTCACTGTAGTCGGTTGTGGGTTTTTCAATCCAGTATAGTCAATTTATCCGTTAAACGATTACCCAAAGCTCTAATATGACTATAATCAGCATTACAGAGTGTCGTATCGAGTATCGAAAATTGCATTTCATTGTCTAAAATTTTGATTCGACTAGTTTATTAAAGCGGAAATACTTGGCAGCACTGGATAGTTTTCGATGTTTTTCGTCGTTAAGTTATTTCAGCACGACAGTAGGCAATGCCAATGTTGTCGAGTCGTACAATTTAATCTAATTTACGACTTACGTAATGAGGCTGAATATATTTAGGAATTCTTGGATGGCACCAATACCAGAGACTTACATTTCTTATTTGATGATGCATCATATCCCTCAGCGGCTACAATTTGGGCGTCATCTATTAAAAAGCAATAGTCATTAGTGATTAACACAAAAACACTCGCAAGAGGATATTACCTGGGCATGAAATGCAATCGGCAGATTTTTGGATTTGCGCACCAGAACATAACGAGCCACCGTTCAACGGAATCGGGTTATTACAAAAGCGAACTCTCTTTCGACCCAGACTTATTTTTCCCGAGCATTTGCATTCTTTCCAAGGGCTCCATGAACTCCATCCTCCATTAACTAAGAAACACATTTTCCTTTTAATATAAAAATAAAAAGAAACATTTTCACATTTGCATACCGTAGACGATTAAAACCGCTGAGTCCGATACTCTTTTACCAGCAACATTTTCTGCACTACACGTATAGTTAGCCATATCCTATATATTAGAAACACAAACTTAAGTATTGGCGAAAGGCTAAAACGATAATTTAGATACTTTCCGTTTTCACCATAACAAAAGGTCGTAAGTGCCACTTTCAAATTTCTAGGGCGAAACGAAAAGTTCTAATATATGCATATTAAATGTTTTAACTACTTTGTTAAAAAAGTTATTAAATGTAAATAAATCTCCTTCAAGATGCATTTGACAAAAAATTATCATTTATTCAGGACCTTTTGAAATGACTATAACGATATAAACAATATCTATTAACTACCTGTAACGATACAACATCGAAAGTTATAGTAGTGTCATCGTCAGATATAACTATTCCGTATTCATTAGCGTTTGTAACCGGAGCATTATTTTTAAACCACGTTATCTTTGGTTCAGGAAATCCTCCAGGAGGCGCACAATGCAATTCAGCTTTGGAACCGAGTTCCACTTTTAGCGATGTAGGGGAGGCTACAAAGTGCTTTCGAATATCTGAAAGACCACAAATATTGTTAATGGCAACCTAAAAGGGTTAAATTGCTACACACTAAAATTTCAAAACAAAATGCGGTAATAATGATTGCATACCCTACAAGAATTGTGTGACATGGAACATTCTCGTTTATCTTACTAACACGTTTGCAAATTTTGCGTTGGTTAAAAAAGAGACCACTAAATAAGGCCATAAGTTGGAGGAAGGCGGAAGAGCCCATTTACACAAATGTTTGCATCACGTTTTCCATATTGCTCATAAAAAGCTTGATAGAAGTACTTGATTGAGATCTCCATCACCAGTGAGTATCACATGATCAACCAAATGACTATCACTGTTCTTGTAGGGTAGTCTCGAAGCGATATTTTTTGCGTAAACCGTGTTCCCGCAAAAATCGGGTGAAAGCTACCGGATGACCTAATGGGCAAAACAAGAAATAAAAATTCACTCAAAGCGAGAAAGCAACGCAAAAAGAAACCGGGATAATTTTCAATTGAAATCATGGTACAATATTTACAGGTATTGTCTTCCCAGAGAATTTTGCTTCACATCGAAATTCGTGCGCCCTTATTTTCATTTTTACGCAGTTCAATGTTGATTCTTTTACTTTTATTTGGCTTTGCTTTTTTGTTTTCGCTCAATTTCATTTTTATAATCTTTCAAAACAAGAGAAAAAACGTTTGAAATGAAATGAGCCATACAAATTTTGAATTTATTTACTAACTTAGGGTTTACACCGGACAATACTGTCATGACAATAACAAAACATGCACACTTTTTCACTAATACATGCATACTTTTCCATGCATGCGTTTTTGACAACTAATACATATATCTTCATTGTCATGATAGTATTGTCGTGTGTAAACCCTAAGTAAGCAAATGTTTTTTTCGGCTTTTGCAAATTAAATAAGTCCTCTGCAAGAAGGTTTGTTTACAAAATACGTGTACATATATGGTATATGGGGTATGGAAATATCCCTTTTCACTAGAAGTAAACCTTTTAGTGTGGGCAACAATGATGTTTTTCAAATAAGGCAGATCGAAATATGCGCTCTCTGGGAAGACAATACCTGTAATCATTGTACCATGAATTGAAAATAGTTTTCTAAAAAAGTGAAGTGCTTATCCAGGAAAATTAATAATTTAGATATTTTTGGTTTCTTTAGTGCACAAGATGGCGCCCCCTTAGTTTGCCCCGAGGTGGTTACACTGAGTTTACCACAGGGTTGCACGTTGATTGTGTTTTTGCCTATTGCCAACAGGAAATAAAAATTGTGGATATACATATCGTGCTGTTCAGAATATTGTGGAAGTGGTCTTGGATTCGCATTTGCAAATTATGCTTGCTACCAAGTCAATGGTTTGCATTTTATTGTTGTGAATTTACAAATGCGCCGAAATATGCAAATGCAAGGTCATATGCACAAATTCCTGAACAGCCCTAATAATTTTTTATTATCTTGGACAGCAATTAACTGTGACTAAGTGGAAATGTGCCTAGTTTAATATAATTACAGTTGTCCATGAAATAATAAGTGTGAGGATTGGACCAGTTTTGGCAACTTTTGTTTTGTTTATTTAATGTTCATTATTTTGTATACAAGTCTAGCAGGTTAAACAACAAACACTATACAAATTCATGATGCAATAATGAAAGGTGTTATACGTTGGCAACTTCTCGCTCTAATCCGTCATCTTGAGCTACCTTAGGAGAATCTGTGTTGTTTGTTTCTTTGCTAATTTCACTGACCATTTCCCAAAATATTAGAAAAAAAAATCTAAACAAGCTACATTGATTAAATTTTCGTTGTTCGTTTTGTTCTTATTCGCTGACATTTGTTTTCTAATTGCGTGAAATTTGGTAAGTATTGTAATAAAACCGAATTATTTTACAAATAAACTATAATTTTGCATTTATTAGGTCATTTCCTTAGTGATTTCCTGGCCGACCTGTGCTGGTATTGTGATTAAAAGCTAATACACGTAAGTTACAACATATTAGTTGCGTTCGACAAGTCAAAAATTTGTAATAGTTTTTCCAAATTTTTACTGGATGGCGTTCGATAACGACAAAAAATTATCCAACACACAAAAATTGAGAGAGCAAGCGTTCATTTTAATGCAAGAGAAGCGTTCATTTTGTACTGGCAAAATTTTAGTCAGCAAAAATTATCCATCACGAAAACATATGATCACAAACAGTGTTGCCACTTTGTGTGTAATTCCTCAGAACGTGAGGAATTTCGGGTGCGCGGGAGTATTTTTTGGGGATTTTTATTTTGAGGAATTTTCTCTCGATATACAGTGACGAGCAAAACTGTAACATGGAGTAACACTTTTTATTTCAGCTGTCGCTATCTTTCCAAGTTCTAACGACATTCATACGGTTGTTGTATATTTTTATTGGTACATCTTTGCTTCCTCTGTCATAACGATTTGAAGTCAATTCAACAACATTTACAAAACCAGCAGACAAAAATGTAAATTAAGGCATATGTTACAGTTTTGCACTCATATATTTTTAATAACTTTTTGACAATTTTCACAAAAAAAAAGAATTATTAACACAATGTTCAGTATGCTTTTGCTTTATTTAGTTCCTGGTTGCAATTTGGCATACCTAACGTGTATGTCTGTAAAAATTCTGGAGGTATAGCCTCCCATATATCCTTGGTGTGCTTTCACCGCTCATGTACTCCATTGGACGGACTTGGATACTTAGTAAGATGCGCTTTTAGTTGATTTCGCAAATTCTCGATGAGATTCATGTCCTCGGATTGTGGAGGTCATTTCAAATTATCAAATTTCTGCTTTCGTTCCAGTCTTTGCGAACATGTGCAGTGTGTTTTGGTTGCTTTTTCAGCAGAAACTCTAATTTTTTTGACTACATCTTGCAAATTTTGTTAAAATATACAAACGGATCAACAACATTTTTGAAATACAACCCCAAACTATTATTGACCGACCACTGTGATTCACAGTGTGCCTTACATGATGCGCTTAGGCTTAATTTGGGCCTTGGATCCAATACCATGCCCGGCCATCTGATTGAAAGCTATTAATTTAGTCTTGTCAAACCAAATAACCCTCAATTAAATCTTAAAAATGTGTTTTTTATTGCATTCTGTAATGCCTAACATATCCCAATAGACAACGGTCCGGTTTTCGTGCGATGCAGCAAAACGCTGCCACACTCGCACATGTATTTTGATCAAATTTGCTTTTTTCGTCTTTTATGATCCATTTTGCTCAATTTGGCAATTTTTCGCCTCACTATCTACTGATTTCCATTCAATTTTAATACCTTCAGCGCTTCTGTAGTAGTGCCTGCAGCGCTACTTGCTACTAAGTTCACAAGATATCGGACTGTAATATATTTTGACAGACTTTCTTTGTCCTTAGTAACACTTTAGGCTATATTTTTTCTCAGTCTTAACATTTTCATGTGGCAAATTCCACAATTTTTTGCCCCTTTCCCTGCGGTCCCGCCTTTTCGCAGTAAATCTATTATTTACATTTATGTTTCCTGATTAACCATATTATTTATTGGTGATCACTTCTTGAATAAATTACAATAAAGAAAAAAGTCATCTGACTTCCAACTAAGCAAAAGATAACTGTAAAATGCAAAACTGAGAGTGAGTGCAAAACTGTAACATTTGCCTTAACTTACATTTTTGTCTCCAGGGTTTTTTTATTGTTGTTGGATTGACCTCAAATCGTTATAAGAGCGGGAGTAGGAGTGTACCAATAAGAATATACAACAAAAGTATGAAAGTCGTTAGAACTATGAAAGATAGCGGTGGCTGAAATAAAAAGTGTTACATCATGTTACAGTTTTGCTCGTCACTGTATTTGCAGATAACAAATGCAGCCATGTTTTACACAAGAGGGTTGTTAAATCGCTCTGCAATTTTTGAACGAAAAGCTTTCCGAAGTTTTATAAAGGGCGAAATACACCTAACAAGTGGCTTGTCAAATATTCTTAAAACCTACTTTTCCCATTTCGCCATACACCATGCAAACATGACTCGTTCAAGCAAAGAATTTCAGTTTTCTTCCGGTTCACTATGTAAAAAGCGCTTGGTTTTCTTCGATTTTACTCTCTCGCATCCTCATTCCGTTGCGAGTGGGGGATTTTATCATACACAACGTAAGCGGTTTGATCAAATGTCAACATGGTGGACAGAAAATCCAAAGATTTTTGAATTTTGTTCAAACGGCTTGTCAAACCTTCAAACACCCCCATACACAACATAAATAGCTTTAAGGAGAGGGATATTTCGCTTGGTTTATCAAGCCGCTTGTGGGGTGTTTTTCGCTATTAAGCACATCTGAATTTTGCTAAATATTCAAAATGTTATCGATAATTTTTTTCATTCCATCGTTATATTTTCAACTTATTTTAAACTTGTAAAATCTCGGTAACGAATGGAGAGCACACGCATTGTTCGATCATAAGGATATTCATATTGATTCTTCATTAGATCCAGAAAATTATAGGAAAAGTTTTTGAATTAAAAGATTCTTCAGGTTCATATAAGTTTCCCAATTAAAAAAAAAATAATGTCTGCATTACTAATATAGCCCCTTTCTAATGCTTCAGTGAACGTATATTTTAGTGCTTTAAAAATTTATAGGACTGACTTTAGGACCCGATTGAGATTGTATACAAACCAAAGCCTAAAAAATGACGGTGATACTTTGTTTGAACCGAAAGAACAAATATACAAATTGAATTGGAGATAGTAATTAATTTTTTACTAAGTTCCTGTAAATAGTATGCAGTACACAATACTCATATCCATGATAAAAAACATTACAAGGTAAAATCATTGACAGGCAGTCTGACGTTTGCCAGCAATATAATTTTAAAACATATATGTAATACTCCTATATTGGCAGTAAGAGCTAGTACCGTCCGAAAACACTACAGTACAGATATATCAATAAACACGTACGAAAGAAACGGAACACACACGTTTATAAATAAACATGTACACAACACATATACAAAAACGGCACTCAAGTACACAATACATTGACAAAAACAGTACTAGACTGTCTCGCTTTGATTTGGGAATGCTTACACATTGAGAAGTTAGCTTACTGCCAAGAATGATAGAATACAAGATTGCGCCGATCAGAGAGGATTTTTGAGAATAACTTTTGTGTGACGTCACACTGGTGCAATTGCGAGAGAGAAATGCCAAAACGTGAGCAAGAATGGAAGAAGAAAAAATGTTGCAAGGAAAACGTAAACATGTTGCACCAGTGTGACGTCATGCAAACAACGATTCTGTCAAATTCGTTAAGAGAAGAATAGCGGTCCGAGATCGGCGCAACCTTTGTATTCTCTCAATCGTGGCTTACTGCCAATATAGAAGTATTACATATATGTTTTAAAATTCGAGCTCAAGCTCACACACACATTCTCATTTTTAATCTCAAACAACAAAAATTGTGAATAATTGAATTTTTTGAAGTGAAACTTCTTAGGCACTCGGCACATTACGCGCCTAATCAAAGTAGAGTAATCGTTTCATCATACCGAAACGAATGCATGACGACTCGACTTCTGCACACTTTGCACGCCCTGCACCAGCTAATAAACACTTTCTACACATAACAAATTTTCTGCCCGTTCTTTCGCAACACGCACTTCCGCAAATATTTCTGCCCCGAAATATTGCATACATGCTTGTGGTTTAATACAATTTGCACGAATTTTAGCACGAAATCATTAATTTTCAATTATTTTCTATTGAATTGACAAACAAATTTTATTTCCAACACAAAAAAGTAAACAAATGACGATTTCAAAACTCCAAGCGACTTACAATGTTGGGCGCTTCGATTCAGGAAGCTTTTATGATTAGACGAAAACATGATTTTGAATCGTAATGTACAGAGCTTCATTGAAATACATGGGTTCGGCATAAAAGCTTTATACTTTAGTATGCCGAAGAAATTTTCGCCCGATGTTTCTTACAGAAAGCCATAAACGTAGCGACCGTTGGTTCAACTTGGTGTTGTTTTGCTCTAGATTGCACCGTTTGTCGGCCTGTTGAATGAATTTATCAGGCAGGTTCTGGAATTCACTTTCGAGTGACTTTCAATCAAACTCGCTTTGAATTCAAATTGGCAGGGATTGAAATTCAATCGGAAGTGAATTACCTGCCCGTATGTCTTGGTTGTATGAAAGATCAAAAAATTTGGATTTTCTGGCTAGTTGTACAACTTATCGCTAAATTAATGGCCATGTTGTACAAACTCATTTAATTTGCGTTTATTTTGTACACTAATTAACCGAAAATGGATAACTCAGCCGAAATAGGTACGTGCTTTCGTCGAATTTTATAAATGTAAGCCAAAACTATGAAATTGTAAAAATGAGATTTTACAATGAGTCTGCTCGCAAAATTACAATGTTTGTGGGCAAAACGTCCAACTCGATTGCGGATTGATTTGAACCAACGTTTTCGGCTTGCATTATGTCAAAAGGATGTGTTTGTTGTAATTCATTCTGTCATTTAGTACCGTTATGCGTAGGCCAATTCATGAAACGCGTGTAATACTTACACTTTTAATTTATAAGGTCATTTTATGTTTTTATACTCTTGCTACCACATGAATATGTGAATTCGTGATAAGAATATATGAATTCGCCTTGGAAGATAGAAAGCGAATAAGAATAAATGCCGAACAAAGGAGTTTGTCTTCTTTCAACTTAAATAAATGCATTTTGCAAACAAAAGTGCGTACGTTACTTAGTGCCTTGGTAATGGCGAATTCGTAAGGATCTATTGATTGCATTATAAACATTTTAATTTATTTGTTAAACATACAATTACTTCCATTACAACCCGGTCCTATGGATGCTAGAAGCGCGAATTCATATAAGGTGGTGTTACCGGAAAATGAATAAATAAATTATATGTATATCAGAAAATTTATAAGATGAAATGAAAATATTGTTTGATTTCTAACCAAACCTATGTATGTAACTCAATCGCCTAATGGTTTGCCGAACCGTAAACATATGTTTACACATCCAATTTCGTGAGTAGGTACCTGGTACTCACCCCTTTTTTAAGAAGTTTCACTTCTATCATGTGTACGGTGTTACACACGCGTTTTTTTTTGTTTTCAAATACCAATACATCTAAATTCAACTTTGAATGATATTCGTTCATCCTACCTTTCTCTTTCATCCTTTGAATGAGTTTATTAGCAAAGAAATAAAAAAGGTGAGAAACAGGGGCGCACCCAGGAATATATTTTGGGAGGGGTTTATACTTCTGAAAATTCGCTTCAGATAAAATGATCATTAAAGTACATTTATGCAAGTTTTATGTACAGTGTGTAATAAATAAATAAACTTTTTGAAGTTTCATAAATTGCATTTGTTTACATAAAATTAGCAAAAAACTCAAACATTTGTAACCGACTTCGAAAAAGGGGGAGGTTTTCAATTCGTCGGAATAGTATGCTAACGCATAACTTTGGACCACGTGAACCGATTTCAATAATTCTTTTTTTTTTATCGGAAAGATTGTACCTCAAGGGTCTTCCCGTAATTTGAAATTACTTGCTTAATATAAAGTTCTATAAACACAGATGCGCTCAACTTGTAAAAGTAATAAAAAAAATTAAAAAAAGAGTTTTAATGTTCATTTTCCTCGATATCTGCTTTCTGGTTTTCGAATGAGATGGTGATTTTTTACGATTGCCTAATTTTTTAATATTTCGAATACCGAGAAAATTAAGTGAACTTGAAATTTGTTATGTAGGCAATTTTGGTGGAACGAATTCGAAGTGGGCAAATTAAATCTTCGAATCCTTGTTAAGGACATAACTCGTCGTTGTAAAATTTTTTTGAGGCTCAGTAAGTGAGTATGCATTGCATATTTTTAGGTTTCATTCACAGTTAAACTTTTAAGAGCTCTCAAAAAAAAACGAAAAATTCATATAAAATGGCGCACAAGAAATGGAATAGGAATTTTCTTCTATCAAAATTTCTTAAATCAATTTGCATCTCTCAAGAAAAAAATGCTCGTATATTTATTTCTTCAAGAAAATTTACAGCAAAAGCAAAGTGCTTTATAATAAAAAATATTTCTTGTGATTTTTCTTGAGAGCTGGCTTTGGGATACAGTTTGTATTTCAGGTTATTAGCTTTAGGGGGGGTTTAAACCCCAAAACCCACCCCTTGTGTGCGCTAATGGTGAGAAAATACCTTTCCAATGATATCTCACAAGTCTAAATCGGGAGAGTTTAGGCTCAGTTATTGAAGGTTTTTTATACCAATCTTTGAAAAAAGTTAAGAACAGCATCAAAAAATTAATTATTACGATTCCGTTCAAAATTTTGTTTGAAATATTTTTACGTAAATTTTTTAAGCTTAAACCGTTTTGTCATTTGAGGGGATTTTTTCAAAAAAAATCTTTAAGAAACTATTTTTATTCATATAAAACTCCATCTTTGGACGTATTTTCAAATCGGTCCAGCTCATTTAAATCTTAATATTTTTTCGAAATATTTTGGTGGACGTCTTAAAATATAATAGATTTTATAATTCCAATGGAAAAACAATACCGATTTTTTTTTTGTATGGGGAGTGATGCAGTGGCGTAGCCAGGATTTGGTGAAGGGGGGATTAAAAAAAATTTCCATCGATAACTTAAAGTTGTGATACACAATGGATAGAGGCGTTGCCTGTGGGCATTCTTTCATATATGTATGTATGTGCCATTTTTACCGTTATATATTTTTTGTCTACTCGGTTATTCCATGGGGAATTCATGCTTTATTTAAACTTAAAAAATTAAATTACTACACCATTTTAATTAATTAGTGTGTACTCCAGTTTTGTTTTGTAGAAGTTTCATTAGCATACACTTCAGTTTTTACACATTGAATACATCTGCATATTTATATATTTACGCGTATCTATTTACATTTATTTATGTACAAGTCTACAAAATCTTATTACTTATAAAGCGATTTTTAATCTTCGTTGCTTAACACATATTTTTTCAATTACTTCTTGTGTTGTAATCGGTACATCATTATGTACCGCTAACATCGTTAAACCATTCAGCCGCTCCTTAATTGTATAAAAAGAAGGGACAAATAAGATAGCATATTCAACAATTGAATACACTTAGGTCTCTTTTTATGCGGTACATGCGTTCCTCAGAAAGCCGCATAAAAAAAATCCGCTTAAAAAAGTTATTTACTTTCATACAAAAACAGGGGATGCGTTCCAGCATTTTCAAAAACCGCATAAATTCAGATACTCCATGTAAAAAATTCTAAAAAACCGCATAAAAAAATCCAGTGAGGCATTATTGAGCAAAAAAACTATTTATTTCTTCACTTCAACACTTATTATTCCATGTAAAACCGAACATTAATGAAATAAATAAAATTTTATCTGTATTTTAATTAAAATAAAAGTAAAAATACCACAATAATACATGAATTATGTAAGAATACTTAAAAAAAAATTTAGAAAAAAAGGTTTTTTCTTAACAGCGGTCGCCCCTCGGCAAGCAATGGCAAACCTCCGAGTGTATTTATGCCATGAAAAACAGCTTCTCGTAAAAATACAATCGCCGTTCGGAATCGGCGTAAAACTGTAGGTCCCTCCCCTTTGTGTAACAACATCAAGGTGCACATCACAAATTGGAGGAGAAGCTCTGCCAAACACTAACATGTGTGTAAGCGCCAATCTATTACTATTATTATTATTATGTAAGAATACAAAGACAAATTATTTATCAGAAGCATTGTCTTGTACACACTGAAAAAAGTAATAAAAACTCTCAAAAAAGCAAAATCGGTACTGCGAAATAAATTCAAATCCGCATAAAAAGAGACCTAAGTGTAGTCCACTTGCAAAGTGCGCTATGTAATTTTTTTCGATTTTTAGTTTTTGTTGGGTTTCATGTACACTAACAGCAGAGTGAAACATTTTTCTATATTCTGAAAAAAATAGCATGAAATGTTAACTACTCTTGCAAAAGTCGCTATAATACTTATTTATACACTTTCAAAAGTCTCCTCTTCGTATGAACTTAGAAAACTGCAAGAAAACATGGTAGTTTCGGTGCCTACACGGTCAAAAATTTGGGTTTAATTTTTAAACCGCGCTGGGACTAATGCCTTTTTTAATCTTTTATAGTCTACTTTTTAAACCAGTCAATAGTTTTAAGCAATTTTTAATATATTGTGGTTTAAATTTTAGTTCAAAAAGTTCGTGGTTTAAAAATCAAACCAAAATGTTTTAATTCTAGTTTCTAGGTTTCATATATAGAAAATTTGGTTTAAAATCTAAACCGAAATAGAAAATGTTTGCACACAGCGAAATGTGGTGTTGATTCAAACTCAACATATGAAAGCACATTTACATGCGTGGCTGTAGCTGAGTGTGCAAAGATGCTGATAGAATTGGTTGCTACCAAGGCTGTCCGGGTTCAATCCCCATCAGACGCAGCATGAAATTTAAGATCTTTTATTTTTTATTCTTGATTATGACAATGTTTGGATTTAAAATTTGAATCGAACTGTTGAAATTCTAAACCCAGCATATGTGTTCTCTTTTTTTTAAACTTGGAAGGTTTGTATTTAAAACTGAATTTAGTTTGGTCATATATGTAGTCCAAAATGTTTAAAATTTAAACCGAAATTTTTAACCGTGTAGTGGAAGAGGTCGCAAAAAAGAAGCAAACCAATCTTCCTAGAGCAGAGAACGCGAAAAACTAAAAAAAGCTAGCTATGTAAAAGTTACTGTTTCAAAACTTGCAAATCAACCATACTGCAATTTTATTTTTTTAATGGTATTAGGCTCTTATTTATCCAAATTTTCAGGTAATAAAAAAAGATACAGTTCGGATGTTACTTGTTGTCGTAGACGTTTTTTTTTTAATTTATGGCTTACTTTTATAAAATCACGTAACGCTGTTTGCAAGTGGACTACTCAAATATTCATTAAAAGATAATTTGTCATCCGTCTGAAATAAAAAAAATTTAAATCAGAAGGATAAAATAGTAATGTGTTATTAATTCAAAAGTAAATAATTGTAGTTCAATGACGAAGGGGGGATCTTTCCCCCCCAAATCCCCCCTGGCTACGCCACTGGAGTTATGCAGTCTAATGTATATAGTATGTTATTATTATTATTGGGTTCAAAAAAGTCCTATCTCAACCGAAAATACATTGAAAATGGGCTGAGATAGGGCGTTTTTGAATCGTCTGCTGAGATAGGGTGTTTATGAACCGAGTTCTGAGGTAGGGCGTTTTTCAATGAAATTCTAAAATAGGGCGTTTTTCATCCAAATTTTGAAATAGGACGTTGTTAAAAAGTTTTCTGATATCGGGCGTTTTCGAACTGGCTGCAGAAATAGGTCGATTTTCCACTCAGCCATCGATATATAGTTGCATTTTTCGTTATATGGAAGACGAATAAACACAAGTTGTTATTATATCGATTCTAAAAAATCAACGGTAATTGTTAGCCATTTCAAACTTGCATATAATTAGACTAAAACTATAAAACTGAGTGCTCAAAAAAATTCTAACACTTCTCAGAAAAAAGTTTGAATTTCGGGTGAAAATTTGTTGTATTTTTTTTTTTATAGTTTTCTACGAAGTTTTAAAATTGGGTTTTATATGTGTTTTGTTTGAAAATTAACTGTAATTGTAAATTCCTAGAAATAAATAAATAAACATGAGTGGGAAATAATATCACTTTGAAATGGGGTTGCTATTGATATAACCGAAACTGTATGTATCATGAGTTTCATTTTCCCCGAACCGGTTCACTTTTCACTTTTGGTTTCCATGGTTTCACTATGGGCGGATGACAAATTTTCGGGTGAATTTTTTCGGGCAAAACTCAGGATAAGGCAAATAAATTCTGTACAATTAAAAATCAAAGTGGATTTACTAAAATGAACACAACGTATTAATTATAAATTCTGAAATATATCGTTAATTTCAAAAACAAATAAATAAACATTGGTTTTTGTTATTTTATATTCAACAATTTTTATTGATCTTGAGGCCGTTTTTAATGAAAAACTGAGGAAATGTGGTGATTTCCGAAATAGCTATCGCTTCTACCAAACCTATAGTGCGAATTTATCAGGTTTGATAACTGTTGGCCATACCAATAACGCTTACTAGATTTACTAGATCAATTCGCGTTCTCCGAGAAACAAATTTTCACGATCCAAAAATCTGAAAAATCTTTTTTCTCCAAAGATCATACGTAAATTAATTTCTCTATTTGGCCTGTACAATATAAGGAAAACATTTCAAATTCATAAGGGATACTTTTCTTAGTGATGCGGCACATAGAAGGAATTATAAGCCATACTGTTCTAGCTGGGTATTCATCAGCTCAAACATTTTAAGCATATTATCATATTCCTGTGAATGGAAAAACGCCTAATTTTATATCTATATGTTACCGGCCAAACCCGATCTTAGGACAAACTAGTTTTGCCTAGGCTAAACTAGATAAGGGGCGACAGTATTTTTGCGCAGAACAGCTTTCCGCGTAGACGCTGTTGAGAAGGTATAAAATTTAGTACTTTTTCTACTAAAAGGCTTTTTTTCTTCCCGTTTTTCTTGTACTTCCAAACTACAATATTGACCTAAGGTAGTTCGATTTCGAGATGTCACAACGTACAACACCTTTCATTGGGTAGGTTCAGAAGGCGCAGCAGTTGAGCGCAACCGTTGCTAAAAAATCTGTGATCGTAATGTGTCTTCTGAACGGCTTGATACATTAGCTGTTAAATTCCAAACACACAACATGTTGTCTCAAATGATCAGAAAAATATTACGATCATCTAACACGCAACTGTTTAGCTGATCAGAAGTACACAACATCGCGTTCAGAAGGTGCAATCGCACCAGTTACTGAGCTGTTGCGCCTTCTGTACGTGCTCATTATTGCATCATGATACAAATTCACATTTCAAACTTTGTACAAAAATTATAAAAGGTCTACAAAGTGTCACAAAAATTTTTAACTTTTTAATCTGAATTTTTAGAAAAAAAATGGTATGGAGTTTCATAGCAAATTGAATTGAAGTATAAGCTTCGAAAAATTCCGTTGATTTTCGGCAATTTTTTTCTGGCAGTGTCTTCCATGTAAAACAAAATTGTCGAGCCTACTTTATATGGAAAAATGGAAAAACACACTCAACATAAAAGGAAAACGCGTGTGTAACACCGTACACATGATAGAAGTGCAACTTCTTAAAAAAAGGGGTGAGTACCAGGTACCTACTCACGAAATTGGATGTGTAAACATATGTTTACGGTTCGGCAAACCATTAGGCGATTGAGTTACATACATAGGTTTGGTTAGAAATCAAACAATATTTTCATTTCATCTTATTAATTTTCTGATATACATATAATTTATTTATTCATTTTCCGGTAACACCACCTTATATGAATTCGCGCTTCTAGCATCCATAGGACCAGGTTGTAATGGAAGTAATTGTATGTTTAACAAATAAATTAAAATGTTTATAATGCAATCAATAGATCAGTGTTGCCATTTTAGCCGTTTTCCGGCTAGATTTAGCCGGTTGCGATTGCAAACAGCCGGAGAAATTTCGATTTAGCCGGCAGCCGATTTGTTAGCCGTTTTGCAGAAAAAAATTAGCCGTTTTTAGCCGATTTTGCTATTTGCCTTGTTTTCTTAAATTTCAAATATGTACATATATATGTTTCCATTTTTGACTAAGCGACCCAAAATCTGTTAGAAATGGCTACTAGCCTTATCGTGGAGAAAATTTTCATGTCAGGCAGGGTTGTATAAAATTGGGCCGATTTCGCTTATTTTTATTTTAAACGAAGAAGGGATTTTCTTCATAAAATGTTTGTTATAAATGTCTTAATTTTAAATGTGAAGTTTTATTCCCAAACTTAGAAAATAAGAAATTGTTTCACTGTTAAGACACTTAAGATGCCTTTGTGTTTGGATATAGTGCCAACAAACAGAATAAATATTACATGTAGATATTGTCTTCCCAGATAGCGCATATTTAATGTAATGTAATTTACAAAACATCATTTTTGCCATGATAAAAATATAGTAAGGTAGAACCGCTGAGAGTCACTTTTAAAATTCTTGACGTTTCCAAACAATTTAATTTTTAAATTTACTCACAAACTCACACACACATTTTCATTTTCAATCTCAAGCAACAACAATTTCGAACAATTTCATTTTTTTATTTTCACTTTTATATGATTTTAAAATGTTGGCAAACTTCAAAAAAAAATCATGGCCGACAAATTGAGAGAACGGTTATACCTTGCTATGTTTTTATCATGATTTTTGCTACTACCAAAGGTTTAAGGTAAGGGAAAAATTTATATTTTCAAGCACTATGTACACATATGTATTTTTTTAAACAAACTTTTTTGCTGAGGACTTATTTAAATTCCAAAAACCGAATGCCAACTTGAATTTAAGGAACCAACACTGAAGTGAGTCAAAATGAAAATAAAAGAGCACAAATTTCTATGTAAAGCAAAACTCTCTGGGAATCCTACGTGATATCTGCCAGTCATATGACCGGTCATCTAAATGGGTGTTCTGCAGTCTTTTGGCATCATATTATACATCAGAATTGAAGGGGTTTCTGGAAAATCTGACCAGTTCTTTTGTGTAACTGTGATTTTGCATCCCTTGTCAACATATGGCCTCGGTTGATGTTAACTTAAGGTCGTTGTTTTACTGGCTTAAAATTGGAGGAAAATTTTTACAGCGTCTTTTATGTGTACTGGTTTCTATTTGAGTGTATTGAGAATCGGTCAGTCTGAAAAGGCCTTCTAGGGAAGACAATAGGTTTGTTCGTCGAAAATCTAGCAAGAATTATCACTCAAGATATCAGATAGTAAGAAAAAATGCTCCCAAATTCTCTCTCATGTAGAGAAACTTGCATATTTCTGTACGAACGTAAATTTGCAAGTTTTTCTGCCAGCTAGTGTCCACGGTTGCATTTCAAACAAAAGAAATTTAACGAACTTGTTTATTCAAATTATCGTCGACAAAAAATCCAAGCATGTGCCACAATCATATGTTTTTCCTAATTGCAAATTCTTGTTGGCAAAATTTTTTCCGGCTCGAATTTGTAACTTCTCTCCAAGAAATAGTGTTTTTACTCGTGATTTATTTAAATAAAACATTGTGAAATTTAGTTGAAACATTTTAGCCGTTTTTAGCCGGTTTTATTTCCCAATTTAGCCGGTTCGGCCAAAAAGTTCTGGCAACACTGCAATAGATCCTTACGAATTCGCCATTACCAAGGCACTAAGTAACGAACGCACTTCTGCTTGCAAAATGCATTTATTTAAGTTGAAAGAAGACAAACTCCTTTGTTCGGCATTTATTCTTATTCGCTTTCTATCTTCCAAGGCGAATTCATATATTCTTATCACGAATTCACATATTCATATGGTAGCAAGAGTATAAAAACATAAAATTACCTTATAAATTAAAAGTGTAAGTATTACATGTATGCGTAGTTAAATTCACGAAATCATTTCATCGATCTGAGTAAAAACTAAGTGCATAAACTCTATTTCGCGTTAATTGTAATCATGAAATGGTGTTCATTCATTTAGTTTCTACTCAAAAGCATGAAATGATTTCATGAATTGGCCTACGCATAACGGTACTAAATGACAGAATGAATTACAACAAACACATCCTTTTGACATAATGCAAGCCGAAAACGTTGGTTCAAATCAATCCGCAATCAAGTTGGACGTTTTGCCCACAAACATTGCAATTTTGCGAGCAGTCTCATTGTAAAATCTCATTTTTACAATTTCATAGTTTCGGCTTACATTCATAAAATTCGACGAAAGCACGTACCTATTTCGGCTGAGTTATCCATTTTCGGTTAATTAGTGTACAAAATAAACGCAAATTAAATGAGTTTGTACAACATGGCCATTAATGTAGCGATAAGTTGTACAACTTGCCAGAAAATCCAAATTTTTTGATCTTTCATACAACCAAGACATACGGGCAGGTAATTCACTTCCGATTGAATTTCAATCCATGCCAATTTGAATTCAAAGCGAGTTTGATTGAAATTGACTCGAAAGTGAATTCCAGAACCTGCCTGATAAATTCATTCAACAGGCCGACAAACGGTACAATCTAGAGCAAAACAACACCAAGTTGAACCAACGGTCGCTACGTTTATGGCTTTCTTTAAGAAACATCGGCCGAAAATTTCAACTGCTCCTGTAACACTACCTTATATAAGTTGGCCTTGGTATCATCCTCACATACATATGTATGTTTATCAGAGTATGCCAACGAATAACTAGTTAATACAAGGAGATAACAAGAGCTCAAAACTACTCTAGCAAATTACACGCCCAATGACAAAAATGAAGAAATGTACAACAAACACATAATTTTTGAAAATCAGTACAGTTCGCATTTATATCAACAAGCAGCTTATTAGATTTGTTTTCGTTTGTACTACATATGTGCATATATACATGTACACAAACATATGTACATACACACCATATATACATACATGCAAATATATATACTACAACCATTCAAACATATGTACATACATGAAAACATTGCTGTCGATAAGTACATATACATATTCCCATTAGTTCATCAACGAAGCCCGTTTGCTTCATCAAAAATATATCCATACAAACATATGTACATATGTACGAAAGGATGTACATAGTTATGCGAAGCACGCTTGCATCATTTATACATACGTATGTATATTGCTTGGTAGCGGCAGAGCTGAAATGCGCAATGAGTTCGTTCATACATACATATATATGTATACATATATATATGTATACATATATATGTGCATTCACATGGAGAAAATCTCTAGTTCTGAACTGATGCGCTTCTAGTACATTTAGACCCAGTACTGGTTCGCGATAAATCTCTTTTGCATGCAAGCAACTGGCGAATTTAACATGGCGATGTCCTAGGAAGTGTCAATTCACCCCCGCTGCATCCCTTTTACGATAGTTCCGAACTAGTCCAAAATTCTATAGTTCCGAACCAGTTCCAAAATCGACAGACGAAAGAAAAAAGTATCATGATTTTTCAATCTTTTTGGTTCTTTCGTGTGTGCGATTTTAAGTTATTTTGGAAGAAATGTGTTTTCAATTTGAAATTAAATTTGTTTGAATGATTGTAAGAAATGTACGTTTACATACCTTTAGCTGTAGCTGGGTTTGCAGAGGTGCTCGCTGTTATTTCTTAGTTTCCAGACTGTCCCGAGATGTTGAAATGTTAACACAAATTTTAGTTTTGTATTACCATGCTATGAAAAAGCATCTGCGAAGCACAGAATGGAAGCGTATTTGAACGAAAAAGCCGCTGAACACATATCTATGTAAAGTAAACAAGCCCCCCGCTGCATCCCTTATACGATAGTTCCGAACTGGTTCTAAATTCGACAAATAAGATCTAGTTCGTTCTGCATCCCTTTTTCTATAGTTCCGAACCATTTCTAAATTCGTCACTTCAGATATAGATTTCTAGTGAAAAAAACTGAAAAAAATAGTTTTTTAAAAGTACCACTTTTCGCCGATTTTGGACTGGAAGGGATGTAGTTCCTATCGGCCTAGTTCCTTTTTGGCGACAAAGACCTAGTACGGAACTAGAAATTTGATTCACTAGTCCGCGGTTTCCCTGCAGGGTAGGTACTCAGACCCGTCATGCGTCGCTTTAGTTCTATTTTCCACTTCCCTGTACGACCCTATATCTTCCTTCTCACTCATGTAACGTTGTCAGTTTTAAAAATTTCACTCTCCGTTTTTGCGATACCGCCGCCTAAGAATTTCACTTCAAAAATAATTCTCAAAAAATCAACGTGTTTTTTCCAACTTTATTAAACTTGCACTTTATTATTAAAATTTAGTGTGCTATAAAACTGCATACCAATATTTTGTAAAGAATCTGATTAAAAAAGTAAGAAAATTTGTCGAATTTTTATAATTTTTGTACAAAGTTTGAAATATGGATTTATACGGTGTTTGTTTTATAACTTGTTAGACTTTTAAAAGATAATAAAAATTTAATAAAAAGAAAAATAATGAAAACTGGGGGTTCCAATTATTTTGTGGAGAACTGTATGTTGACTAAGTCTTATAATAGCTTAAATTTTTGATCAAATAAAACACGCCTAAAATTTACCTAATAAAACTGTATTTATGGACTTCCAAATAATTTTGTAGTATGCCATGACCAGTGTTGTCAGATTAAAAAACTAATTTCCAAAGAAAAAACAGCATTTTCACCAAAAAGCTGTAACATTCAAAAACGAAAGTACGCCAGATGATCACAAAAACTTCACCTAAATTGGCTTGAAAAAAAGGTTAGACAAAGTTAGATGCAGCGAAAAATAAGCTAAAAAAGTCAGTAGTTTTATGCAGAAAAATTTAACAGCACCTCTACAAATGCAAGTGAACGGTACTCATTAAATTAATTTTAAATTTTTTTCGCCCAAGACTTCGCAGTAGGCCTTAAGAGGCCTTTTTCTGATCTCTTAAAGTGACAAGCCGCCCGTACTCCACGTACATAAATACTACCAATTTGACTTTGGTCCATACACACACGCAATCCGATTCTTAAAAAAAAAACTTCTCCTCTACTTCCGAACAAAGGTAAGATCTGCCTAAAAGTGTTTATTAATAAGAGCTCCCCATTTTGCCGACTAGGTTTATGGCAGAAGTAACGTAGGACGTGTGTTATTTAACCATCACAAGCTAATAGCTAAATCCTACAGCCGGTTTCACCAGCAATTTAAATTCAAAATGATTTTTTATTTTCTGTCAATTTCCATATAAAATTCAAAAAAATAAACTAATTTTTTAACCGACTTCCAAAAAAGGAGGAGGTTATTAGTTCGTCGGAATATATTTTTTTTATGGTTGTTATCGCATAACTTTAGACCACGTCAACCGATTTCGATAATCCTTTTTTTGCGTCGGAAAGGTAGTGTCTCAGAGGTGGTCCCATACTAATCTGGTTTAGATCCGATCATTGGATCATGAAATATATATATACAGTATCGTTCATATCTATAGCACGCCATTTCAAAGTGATATTGTGTGCCACTTATGCTTATTTATTTATTTTTAAGAATTTTCAATTAATATACAGTTCTTTCTCTAACAAACCCCATATAAACCCAAGTTTAACAATTTGTAGAAAACTTAAAAAATGGCAACAAATTTTCACCTAAGTTTCAAACTTTTTTCTCGGAAGTGTTAGAATTTTTTTGAGTACACAGTTTTTAGCCACTGCAATCTGCAAACTTCAAGTGGCTACGAATTACCGTTAATTTTTTAGAATTTTTTTTTTGTCGCATTGGCTTTTATATGTGACCTGGTCTACGAAAAGGGAGCTTACGTGCGAAAACTAGTTTTCTGTGAAAAAGCTGTTAAAAGTAAGCAACTCGTTTCGTCAGTTTCTCATTATCTCGTTAATTGTTCTCCGCGCCGGACGTCCAGTAAGTGTTGTTGTTGGTCCAGTAAGTGTTGTTGTTGGTCCAGTAAGTATTGTTGTTGGTCCAGTAAGTGTTGTTATTGGTCGTAATATTATTATAGTTCATCGTGTAAGTTGCTAGTGTCTTCTTTCTCTACATTTTTAGTACACTTCTAAGCAGGGTACGAAAATAAACTATATTGTACGTTACTATTTCGTTTCGTTTATTACTTCAACAGTTCGGTACAATACGAAAACAAAACGGCTGAGTTCACTTTGGCGATAGTACACTACAGTAGTTTAGTAGTTACAGACGAAACAACAAACGAAATGAATCGTGCAGAGAAAAATATATATATGTATGTACACATATCCAATAACTAAACACAAAACAAATAGCTGCAATGAATAAAAAAATAAAAATGTTTTTTAATTGAATTGGATATGAAAATTTACAGAAAAAAATACTTTTCACGTAATTGAAACATTTGTGATATCACCCTATGGCACAATTGTCACAAACGAAAAGCAAACGTTTCTAGTTGGGGAAAATGACAGTGAATCTTACAAATTGTTTCTGACTATGTACAAAACTGTACAAAACCACAAATGATATGATGATCGATGAGCAAATGGGAATTGTTTCGTACAGTTTATTTTCGTACTCTGCTTCTAAGCATTTTTAGTACACTTCTAAGCAAGTTAGGATTTTCTGCTTTTCACCACGTGAAAAAGCATCTCATCTTCCATCCGAATCAACCAAAAAGTGAAAATTAATTTTTTGACACCTAAGCCCCCTTTCCGTAGACCAGGTCACATATAATGAATAAACTCAATTTATTTGTATATGGATGAAAACCGCAACACCTTTGGCGAAAAAAATTCTAAAAAATCAACGGTAACTTTCAGTCACTTGAAACTTGCACATTATCAGACTAAAATTGATTGGGCTATAAAACTGTGTATTCAGAAAAATTCAAACACTTCCGAGAAAAAAGTTTGAAATTTAGGTGAAAATTTGTTGCACTTTTTCGAAGTTTTCTACAAATTGTTAATCTTGGGTTTATATGGGGTTTATTAGAGCTGTATTTTAATTGAAAATTCTCAAATATAAATAAATAAACATAAGTTGCACACAATATCACTTTGAAATGGCGTGCTATTGATATGACCGGTACTGTATATATATATTTTTTTATATGAGAATTAAAGTCGGCTTTTTTTTTTAATTACTTGTCACTTAAGCCTTTCTATAAAATTGTCCAATACATTGGACAAACTTTTTTTGTACTTGAAGTGCTTTTTTTTCAATCTAGAGGACCACTGTCCAATATAATGGACCCCGAATAACGGTAAAACTAAGTGTTTTATAAAATTTTTGATTGTATTTTTGAAATCAAATTTAGCCGGTAAACAAATTTTCAGATCCTTAGCTTCAGCGGCTGATTTTTTGTACTGAGAGGGTTAAATTGCTTTCGTGAAACTGGCTGTTAGTGAAATAAAATGAAATTACTAATTATTGTTTCCTATTAGGCCTAAATAAGAAAAAAATATTTAAAATTAATCCGTTTGCGTAGATTTTTTATTTCTTTTGTGCAAATGTCTGCTTCATAATATTAACGCATACGATTTACTAAAAAGTGCTTGTTCGTATGCTCTATTTATCTCTGCGGGCGACGAGGCATGATGTGAAATATCTAGTTATCTCATTCAATAAGTTTTAATATTTTTGTAAATATAAATTTTTGAACGTTGTAGTGCGCAATGCAAGCTTTCGCCCCTTTCTTTTTGTCTCTTTGAATGGCAATGAATCTAGTCCAATCTAAGCCGCCATTGATTAGACAACACAGCGAATGCCGAAACGAACGAAACTAATGAGGTACAACCAAACTCGCCATCCTTAATTGCTACTAACTTTGTTGTTACTTTCACATACAAAATTACTCGTTAAGCGAGCAGAAACAACCATAGCAAGCATGAAAGTGGCGATTCGAAGGTGGCTGGCTATGCAAGCCAAGATAGATTTTCATAAGCCAATGTAATTATGTTGTCTGAGGAACTCCGCACATTACCCGCCTAATCATAGCATTGTAATCCTTTCATGCTCAACGAATACATGACGACTCGACTTCTTCACACTTGCTAATAAACACACACCACACCTTATTCGTGTTTTCCCCGTTCTTTCTCAATTACACACTTCCGCGAATATTTCTGCAGTGAAATAATGCCTAAACAACTATGGTTCAATACCATTTGCACGAATTCTAGCATTAAATCATTAATTTGCAATTATTTTCTATTGAACTTACAAATATGTAGTTGCAGAAACTTTTTATTTCCCCCATGTCAAAAGTATATGTATGTACAAATGTAAAGAAATAACCATTTTAAAAGGGCAAGCGCCTTACATTGTTGAGCGCATCGATACATGCAGCTTTTATGATTAGGCGAAAACATGATTATGAATTACTAGCACAGCACCCGACGTCGTTCGGGGTAAACAAATAAAAATATAAAACAGTAATAAAAATATTCAGTTCAGGATAATTTAAAGGAGACAAACTATTTTGTTTATTTACATCAAGGCATCCTTATGAGCTATACTTTTAGCTTTATCGTGCTTTAACTAATATATATTGATCATTACTTGTGGTACAAATCTTGTTCCATTATTAATATAAGGTGGATTAAGGTAACGATCAAATTTCTAAATTAAAATTAGTCTACTACGGTACATTCCGTTTAGCTGTTTTAGTATAGCTGCACTTTTCTGGTAGAATGTTTAATTCGGAAGTAGTTTTATTCATTATGAATGAAACTTTTTCGTTTAACAGCATCCCGGGATTAAAAAACGATTTAACCTTTCCATTTCAAAATAATCTAAAGACGGTAAGGTTTCAACAAAAAAAAACACACAGTTTTAAATATCCGAGTTATCTAACAGATGAATTCATACATGTATATCCCCCTTTTACAAACTCATTTATATATACTTTACTCTGAACACCTCCCATATATACCTGTGTCTGAATACCAAATTTCAAGTTCATGGTTCGCAATTTATGGCTGATTAAAAATTCCACGCCTACGGGATGTGCCACTCCCCTTTTATAAATTTATTCATAAACACCTTACTATAAGCACCTTCCATAGATACATACATGTGTCTGCATACCAAATTTAAATTTCGTGTGACATATGGTTTTGAAGTTATAGCTGACACAATTTTCCGTGCCATTCAAGTTCGTGGAACTTATGGTTCCGAAGTTATAGCTGATAATAAATTCCAAGCCTATGGGATGTGCCACGCCCCCTTTTGCAAACTCGTTTATATATATTAATATGTCTGCATACCAAATTTCAAGTTCGTGTGACTTATGGTCTGGAAGTTATGGCTGATTAAAAATTTCACGACTATGGGTGCCACGCCCCCTTTTACAAACTCGCTTATATATACCCTCGTATAAGCACCTACCATTGACATGTCTGCATACCAAGTTTTACGCCCCCTTGTCGGATCCCAATTTTTTTCACCCTATTATAGGCCCAGGTATCATGGCAATACTCTGTCAAAATTTTGTTCGACTTTGTCCGTCCGTTTAGACTGCAACCTGGCACATACATATATACATACATACTAGTGGTTCATAAAAACACTCTTTTTGGAAATTCATGAACGCTACATCAGAATATTGTTATTTGTAATAAAAAAAAAGAGACACGTATTTTTTATTTTGAAAAAAAAAGGTTTCTTAGAGGTCGCGCTGGTCGGTTTTTTTATAAAAACGCTGATGTTATCAATTTTTTTATTTTCTTGACATGTTAAAATGCAGCTAAAAATGGATCCAAAATGGCGATCCATTTTTTTTTTTTATTATTGGATTTGTTCGAAACCCGGCACTCGAGATTTATGGGGTCGCCGATTACGAATCTGAAGTCAACTTTTTTAAATTCGAAATGGTTGAACCAATATGGCGATCAAATTAAAAAAAAATAAATAAATACTAAAATTAAAACGTTGATACTGAACGGATTACGCATTGTCATGAGGTTGGAACTTCTTACCAGGGGGTTTCTGGGATTGCTGGTTACGAATCCGATGTCAGATTTTCAAAATTCAAAATGCCGGTTAAGAGTTTTAAACAAGTCCACCATTTTGAATTTTGAAAATCTGACATCAGATTCGTAATCAGCAACCACAGAAACCCACTGGAAACGTATTTTTAACCCTTGACAATGTTTAAAACGTTCAGTATCAACGTTTTAAGTTTAGTACTTTTTTTAATTTAATCCCCTTATTGGATCCGCCACGTTGAATTTAAAAAAATTGACTTCAGATTCGTAATCGGCGACCCCAAAAACTCTCGAGTGCCGGGTTTCGAACAAATCCAATCATTAAAAAAAAATGGACCGCCATTTTGAATTTCGAAAAACTGACTTCAAATTCCTAATTACCAACCCCAGAAACCCCCTGGTAGTAAGTTCCAACCCATGTCAATGCGTAAATCGTTCAGTATCAACGTTTAAATTTTACTAGTCTCTTTTCTAGAGCATATTTTCGGGCACTAGGCCCATTCTAACTGCCCAAGACAGGTTTGTAATTAAGGGAATGTTCCCCAATAATACCAGAGTAATTATATGTAAAAAACACATTTTTAGCTGCATTTTAACATGTCAAAAAATAAAAAAATTTAGAACATCAGCGTTTTTATAAAAAACCGACCAGCGCGACCTCTAAGAAAACTTTTTTTTCAAAATAAACAATAATAATTTGAGGTGGCGTTTATGAATTTCCAAAAAAAAAATTTTTTTAACCACTCTAATACAAACATTCGTTTATTTGGGAACCAGCATTAACACCAATAATAATGTCAGCCTTGAATCCAACGGAGAATCACTCTTGCCAACAAGTGCTACTTTGGGCTGAGTAGGCAATTGAGAAGTAAAGTCCTCTCTCGTCGTACAAAGATCACACTCTATAAGTCACTCATCGTGCCTGTGCTGGTGTATGGCGCGGAAGCATGGACAATGAAAGCATCTGATGAGGCGGCTCTTGGAGTTTTCGAGAGAAAGATTCTGCAAAAGATTTACGGACCTTTACGCGTTGGTGATGGCGAATATCGCAGACGATTTAACGATGAGCTGTATGAGCTTTACAACGATATAGACATAGTGCAGCGAATTAAAATTCAGCGGCTCCGCTGGCTTGGCCATGTCGTTCGGATGGACAGAAACGCTCCTGCTCTGAAAATATTCAACGCGGGCCGCGATGCTGGGAACAGAGGAAGAGGAAGGCCTCCTCTGCGTTGGAAAGACCAGGTGGAGAAGGACTTGGCTTCACTTGGCATTTTCAATTGGCGTCAGTTAGCACAGAAGAGAAATGACTGGCGTGCTGTTTTGGACTCGGCCAAAATCGCTTAGGCGGTTACAGCGCCAAATAAGAAGAAGAATACAAACATACTTTCACAAATATATAGTAGATAATTACGGTGACCATCCATCCTGTATTATAATGAGACAGTCCTCTTTTTCCGTCAATTGTCCTGGTAATTTATTTATTTCATACGGGACGCCAAATGTTCTGATTTCTTTTAATGTCCCGTATTCGGTATTTTTGCGCCCTAACAGGTCATAAAAATGACATGCCTTTGAACAAGTTTTTATTTTTAGATCTGGACGCTTGTGATTCCAATCGAGGAGCACATACATATGTGCCTCGGAAGTTATGATTTTGGGTAGAAAAAAATTGGTATTTGTGAGTATGAACAGCGTTGCCATTTTAGCCGTTTTCCTGCTAGATTTAGCCGGTTGCGGTAGCAAACAGCCGGAGAAATTTCGTTTAGCCGGCAGCCAATTTGTTGGCCGTTAAAAAAAAAATAGCCGTTTTTAGCCGATTTGTTTATTTGCCTTCTTTTCTTCAAAATCAAATTTTAGACTAAGCAATCCAAAATCTGTTAAGAGGCTACTAGCCTTATCGCGGAGAAAATTTTCTTGTCAGGCAGGGTTATATAAAATTGGACTGATTTCGATTACACCGGCACACAAAAAAAAAGTTGTTTGTACATCCGACACCACCTACCTACCGGCATGTATTTTGACCCGCTGAATCCGAATTTTAAGTCAGTTTGGGCCGTACATCCTTAAAAAATATATAATAATAAAATATATAATAACATAATTTTTCAGACATATTGCAATTTTTTTTTCTATTTTTAACATTTTTCATATGTACACATATGTATTTTTTAATCCAACTTTTTTGCTGAGAACTTATTCAGCCTTATCATGAGTTTTCGCTTTTGGTTTCCATGCATTTACTATGGGCGGAATAAAAGTTTTCGGGGGAATTTTTTTTTTGGACAAAACTCAGGATAAGGCAGATTTAAATTCCAAAAACCGAAGACCGACTTTAATTAAAAGAACCAACACTGAAATACGTCAAAATGAAAATAAAAGAGCACAAATTTCTATGTAAAGCAGAACTCTCTGGGAAGACAATAGGTTTGTTCGTCGAAAATCCAGCGAGAATTATCACTCAAAATATCAGATAGTAAGAATTTTGTGTAGAATTTTTAAAACTCTTTCAGAGGGGCAAAAAACAGGATCTGCATGTATATTTCTCGTTAGTTCGACTTCGAAGTCTGGTTTTACTTATGAAAGAAAATCCCAATACGCTGTTGGCACGATCTCTGAGAACAAAATCATAGAGCTGTCTATAGTTTTAATCAGCCCTATTCTGCAGTTGAACTCGAATCGAAATTTTCTCCGATTGGCATCTTTGGTATTCTGCGTTCCGTTTCCTTTCGATCAATCTTCGAAATTTACGATTATACCTATTCTACATTTCGATCGTAGTTCCGTTTTTCTAAGTTGCAAATTTGTTAGCGGAGAACGTTTCGATTGTTATTTTCGTGGATTTAAATAAAATTTTATAAAGAAAAAAATAAGTAAAATATACTGTGCATTATTGTAGGTCATCATAAATGAATTTTCTCGATTTCTGTGTGTTCGCGAGCGGCAATACGGGCAATACGAAAAATTGCCTCAAATGATGGCAACCAAACGGGCAGTGTTGCCAACTTTTGATTTTCAAAGAGCACCAAAAACTTGGAAAAATAGCGTTTTACCACACTAAAAGCACCAAATGGTTTTGAATCAATGGATGCTTTTTTCATAACAGTTTGTATATATTTAACAAAAACAAAAAATTAACAATATTTACAAGAATGCACACATAAATCAGTACACAAAACTTTTTCGCTCATAACGATTGAAAAGCCACATGCTATAATGACTCATGCTTACGACGTAATACCGAAGTACTGCACAGTAAAACTGATATATCTCAAGAAAGAAAAATCGAATCCCAACAAACGAAAATCATGCCCCAAGTAGAAATGAGCAAAAAAAAAAATATGTTTTCATTATATAACCTCAAATATCGCCAAAAAACCGTGATTTTGGCACTTTGAGGTTAGGATATCTCAAAATTCTAGAGCTAGAGCAATTGTGCGGCCAGATTTGGATTCAGCACCAAGAAACGATGTGTTTTACTCAGGTGGTACAAAAATAAAAATTTTTACAAATAAATAGAAAAGAAAAAAATACTTAACTTACTCGCATATCTACTAGCATTTTCAACGCGAATAGGATTGAACAAGGTGGGTTTGCAAGTTCAGCTTTTTATCAATCATAGCTGTATTTAAGTGCTTTTTAATTTGTAGATTTGTAGAATCAGTGCTGCCACAGCTTTAAATATTTAAAAATTATTTCAGGTTTTAACTATATCGGAGTAATTTTAGTTCAGAAAAAAGCACTAAAAAGGCACTAAGCACTAAATAATTTTGTTGGCGTTTTAGTTTTCAAAAAGCACTAAATCTAGTGCTTAAAGTACCAAGTTGCCAACTATGCAAACGGGATATTGAGCGGGGTTTTCAAAGAGGAAGTCCTCAAAGAGGAAGTCCAGGCGCTTTAGTTTTCATTATCTACAAATAAGACTGAAAAGCACTGAATGCAATTTATTCTTTTTATATAAAATTAATAGATGTATGTACATATATACATACATAAAATGTGGAGTTACATCAAAAATATGTTTTTATTACTGTACTATTTTTTTACTAACTTTTTACAAAGAGGTGCGTATGTTGTCTCGAATCCGATTTGCTATCGAAGGATAAGCTTTGTTCTTTCCCTCCTCCTGACGGCTTTCAAAATCGAATTCATTTGCGCTCAAATCTTCCACTCGGAACAAATGCAGAATATCTACAATTCTTAAATTTAAAAAATTCATATGGGGATCTATAGAGATCATTGAGGTGAGCGTAGCGGTATACTTTTTTTTATTTTTGGAAGCAACAACTACAACAATTATTAAAATATTAAAAATTGTGATGTCATTCAATAGAAAATTTAATTCTCTTTAATCTGATATACATATGTTATATATACCTTTTTTAGTTTCCACAAAAATCTAATTAATGAGGAAAAAAGTATAGTGCTTTTGCGCATAACTCTTTCTGCGTAGGCGGCCTTCGGCCGCACTTAAGTATTATAACTCTCACTAAGTAGAATTCCCCTTTCTGTGTTGCATAGGCAGCCTTCGGCCGCACTAATTAGAATTCTCATTTCTGTGTTGCGACGAAAATGGGCTGAACACCTTTCTGAGAAGGCGGCCTTCGGCCGCACTTACCGATTGTAACCCTCACAAAGTACAATTTTCTTTCTATGTTGCGAAGAAAAGGCGCTGAACCCTTTCGCAGAGAACTCCTCTCTGCGTAGGCGGCCCTCGGCCGCACTTACGGATTATAACCCTCACAAAGTAGAATTCTTTTTCTGTGTTGCGAAGAAAAGGCACTGAACACCTTTTGCAGAGAACACCTTTCTGCGTAGGTCGCACATATGGAATATAAAAGGTTTATGTATATCAAATTAAAGATAATTAAATTCTCTATCGAATGACATTTTCCAAATCTATGAAGAGGTTTTTGAGAAATATTGATTTAAAAAATGCATAATTTGAACTCTGACGTTTAATAATTCTTGTAGTTGTTGTTTCCCAAAATATATACCGCTACGCTCACCTCAATGACCTCTATCGATCCCAATATGAATTTTTTTTAATTTGAGAATTGTAGATATTCTGCATTTATTCCCTTCCAAACAACGTTTATAATTTCACTGGCTTTGAGCGGTGATTAATGCAATTCAAGATGAATTTCTTATGATTATTCACTGATCTGAAAAGGATCAAACATGTCCCTAAATCTCCGCCTTTCAACTTCCACATCAGCAATCTGGGACTCGTTCTCCTCTTCAAGCAATAACGCCGCGGCCAATGGATTTCATTCTTATAATTATATTTCCACTTAAATTAAGAACAGACGAAATTTTATTTTTAAATTGCAATGATGATAGATATATTAAGTTATTTTAAAATATTTACAAATTTTAACTTCATAAGCTGCTATAGTTTGGTGGCAAACTTTGTTTTGTTTCGATTTCACAGGTAACCAGCTGATTTCGAAGATGTTTTCGGTCTTCCTCTTCTTCTTTCGATTCGATCGTAACTTAGAATACCAAATTACGATTGTTGCGGAGCGGAATGCGGAAACGTAATCGAAATGCAGAATAGGGCTGAATATATTTTAAATAGATTTGGATCACAAAATTTCTTAAATATATTGTATGTCAAAATATATTCAAAAACTGCACTTAAACTCTCTTAACCGTTTTCTGCTCCTGGCCAGTTTTCTAAGCTCTCATCCTCTGACGAATCGTTCAACCAGAACTCCGTTGTACTAATTAACATTTTTTGTACCACGCTTTTATAAACTTGCTTTTTTTATTTCATTTTAATTTGCACAAATTTACATATGTACATATCGTCACCTGAAATGCAAAAAGACGTAACAAACATCGTCGCTGAAATTCAAAAAGTCGTAACTAATAAAAAATTCAAAATTCAGTTTTTGATTGATATGATGGATTTCTTCGAATTACAACTCCAAAATCATTTAAGAAAAAATTAAAATTTTGAGTAGCGACTTTTCCATTTCAGTTGTTACGTCTTTTGCTTTTCAGGTGACGATATGTATAAGCACACTATTTAGTTTGATCGATTTGTAAACAATCGTTGAAAAATATACTATTGTGAACAACCTAAACGAGCGAAATTCACAATACCGCTTTTGTTCATGGAATGAGCGCCAAAACACCAAATGAAAATTCGTTCGATCAGCACTCTCGACCACAGTCGAAGATCGAATGCAACTCATAATAGGGGCCTAAATTTATTAGGTAAACTTTCAAAGGTATTTTTCAACGCATTTCACGTTGAATATTCTGTATGGAGCAAAGAATTTTGAGCAAGTAGCAGCAGCAGACCAGCTAGCTTCACTTTTGTCGAGAATTTCGTCATTAAATTCCCTTTTTTTTTACATTTTACTCTAAAATTTCAAACTTTGTTTGCGTATATGGATTCCAAAACCCATGATAAAAACATAGTAAGGTAAAACCGTTCTCTAAATTCGTCGGCAATGATTTTTTTTTTTTGAAGTTTGCTAACATTTTAAAATCATATAAAATTGAGCGTAAAAAAAGGAATTGTTCAAAGTGGTTGTTGTTTGAGATTGAAAATGAGAATGTGTGTGTAAAATTTTAAAATTAAATTGCTTGCAAACGTCAAGAATTTGAAAAATTCCTCTCAGCGGTTCTACCTTCCTATTTTTTTATCATGCCAAAACCAACAACAAAATACACACAGATTGTTTTTTTTTCTAGGGCACCATTGCTTATGATAAAAATATTACAAGGTAAATTCATTCTCTTAATTCGTCGGCTATAATTTTTTTTCTGACGTCTGCAAGCATTTTTAAATCTTATAAAACTGAAATTAAAAAAATTAAATTCTTTACAATTGTTGTTTGAGATTGAAAATGAGAATGTGTGTGTTAAAATTCAAAACTCAAACTCACACACACATTCTCATTTTCAATCTCAAACAACAACAATTGTGAACAATATACTTTTTATTTCCAATTTTATATGATTTTACGAATTGAGAGAATGAATTTACCTTATAATCATGGTACAATTATTAAAGGTATTGTCTTCCCAGAGAGTTTTGCTTCATTTTGACGCATTTCAATGTTGATTCTTTTAATTTTAGGTGGCTTTGCTTTTGGTTGTCGCTCAATTAAATTTTATAATTTTTCAAAAAAAAAAAGAAAAAACGTTTGAAATAAATTGAGCAATAAAAATTTTTGTTTTGTCTACACGGTCAAAAATTTGGGTTTCATTTTTAAACCGCGCTGGGACTACTGCCTTTTTTAATCTTTTATAGTCTACTTTTTAAACCAGTCAATAGTTTTAAGCAATTTTTAATATATTCTGGTTTAAATTTTAGTCCAAAAAGTTCATGGTTTAAAAATCAAACCAAAATGTTTTAATTCCAGTTTCTAGGTTTCATATATAGAATATTTGGTTTAAAATCTAAACCGAAATAGGAATGTGGTGTTGATTCAAACTCAACATATGAAAGCACATTTACATGCGTGGCTGTAGCTGAGTGTGCAAAGATGCTTGATACAATTGGTTGCTACCAAGGCTGTCCGGGTTCAATCCCCATCAGACGGAGCATGAAATTTAATTTTTATTTGTTATTCTTAATTATGAAAATGTTTGGGTTTAATATTTAAACCGAACTGTTTAAATTCTAAACCATATGTGCTCCCTTTTTTTCTAAACTTGGAAGGTTTGTATTTGAAACTGAATTTAGTTTGGTCATATATGTAGTCCAAAAAGTTTAAAATTAAAACCGAAATTTTTAACCGTGTACTAAGGAAATGTTTATTTTTCGGCTTTTGCAAATTAAATAAGTTCTCTGCAAGAAGGTTTCCTCAAAAAAAAAAAATACGTGGACATATATAGTATATGGCGAATAGAAATATCCCCTTTCCCTTACAGTAAACCTTTTATTGTAGGCAATAATGATATTCTTCTAATATGGCAGATCGGAATATGCGCTCTCTGGGAAGACAATACCTGTAATTTGTGTACCATGCCTTATAGGCTGCGTTTCTTCTTACATTCCGGATAATCCCATTTCACAGCCGGAATAAACAGAATGCAGAATAAAATATACGTTAACATATCATCAGGAACGTTCTAAAGAATAAGTAAACAAAAAAGTTTATTCCAAACTTTCAGAATGAATAAAGAAATGCAGCCATAATGTTTTTATCATGGCTGGCCCATGGTACAATTATTAAAGGTATTGTCTTCCCAGAGAGTTTTGCTTCACATCGAAATCAGTGATTGGACTTCTACCACATTGTGGTAGATCTCCCACTTTTTTGAGCATCTACAACATCTACCACCCAAGGTCTGAAATCTACCGCATATTCGCGTTTTTGAGTAGTTTTTTTTGCTCGACATAATTTTCTTCATTTTAAGAGCAAAAATTGGCCGAAGGAGGATAAAATAGACTGTAAAATAGTAAATTTTCTCAATAATAAATTTTTCGACAGGAAACGTGGTTTTATTGTGTTAAATTGCAAAATATATGATTTATAAAAAGAATTAATGCGAAAATGTAAAAAAATGTCGATTTTGGGTATAGTATTGGCAAGTTTCAGTGCATCTAAAGTTTCTGAGGCGTTGTTTACTTTTACTTGAGAAATTTCAAAATCGTCAAATCCCAAGTAGCGGTTTCTGTAACGTGCCACATTTGTTCGCTACATCGCGATGTGATAAAAAGAAAAGCTGGCAGCACTCCGCAAGGTTGCAAAAGTCTCTCAAAATATGTTCGAAAAATATCTTGATATGGAAGGAACTGTCAAGTGAAAAAAATACCAAAACTCAACGCAATTTTTAGCATCTTCCATCTTCCACTTTATGATACTAAAATTAAATTTTTTTGGATGCTAATTAAAATGTTTGCAATTTAAGTTAAACCTTGAATAATTTTTGTAAAAATTTTGATCCAAAACCTGAGATCTCCCACATTTTTTTGATAGTAACCAAATTTTTTGCCAGATTCTACCACATATAATTTTTTTTAAGCCCGACCACTAATCGAAATTCATGCTCCCTTATTTTCATTTTGACGCATTTCAATGTTGATTCATTTACCTTTAAGTGGCTTTGCTTTTGATTGTCGCTAAATTAAATTTTTACAATTTTTCAAAAAAAAAAAGAAAAAACGTTTGAAATAAATTGAGCAATAAAAAATTTTATTTTGATTACTAACCAAATGTTAATTTTTTGCAAATTAAATAAGTTCTCTGCAAGGTTTGTTTAAAAAAATACATGGACCTATATGCTATGTATATGGTGAATAGAAATGTCCAGTTTCCCTTACAGTAAAGCTTTTAGTGTCGGCAACAATGATATTTTTCAAATAAGGCAGATCGGAATACGCGCTCTCTGGAAAGACAATTCCTGTAATTATTGTACCATGATTGCTGGCAAACGTCAGATTGCCACTCAATGATTTTACCTTGTTATTTTTTTATCATGCTATTTCCCATGATACAAAAAAGAAGGTAGTTTCAATAAACAACTTTTTGATTAAAAAGCAGAATTTTGACAATTGCTCAATAGTTAAAAATTCGAAGCGGCGTTACCCAATTTAAGTTTTTTGGTAGAGGGGATTTTATATCACAAATTTGGGATTATGCATAAAATAATTTTAATATTATTTACCGTTTAAAAATAATTAAAATCTTACCATAAAAATGTCTAAATTGTATACTAAATACGATGACCACTTCCGAAAGACTATTTTTTGATTTATTAAATTTTACTGAACATATACATATGCATATGTTAGTATTTTAAACTTTTTTAGTGTCTGATTATTTTACAATGTATCTAGCCAGGACTATTACCGTTTTCTATACCGAAGATAATTGTTTCTTATATACACGTTTCGGTGTGAATTTAATACATAATTATGGTGGAGTGCGAATTCCTTAAATATAGTCTACTGTTCAATATTGGAGGGGGTGTAAAACAAAATTGATGACTCCACCCGTTAGAAAGAGAACGGTCCAAACTTTAAGGCAAGTCACGCTTATCCTCTCTGACCACTGGTGACCCATTTGAAAATGAGGTAAAATCAGCATTTTGCCAGAAAATGTAAAGTCGGGTTACGCCAACCATAGGATGTACGCGCAGAATACCTTTCCGCGTGGGAAGCCTTCGGCCTCAATTAGAAAAAATAACCCTAATCTGCCCAACTCCGGCTACACAGTATTTTTTACAAAAAAGTGCATATTTCACACCGAATTTATTAACACGTGTGAACACAATAACCCAAAATCATTGTATAAATAACCGAACCATACCCAGCAAAAGACCGCTTGCTTGTTCAAATTTCGATTTTAAGAACAAAATGCTTTAAATAAACAAAAAATTAATAATAAAATTTGAAGGATTTTAGATATTGGACATGGTAGCACTCTCACACTGGCTCTCTTCTAAGGTACTGTTATGCCAAAAAATATAAACAAGCGATTCAAAATTCATACAAAATTGTTTCCATTTGACTTTATAGGATGGTTCTTCTGAGAGCAATGTCAAATTCAATCACACTTTGTTGAATACATTTTGAATGGAACTACCTTCTTTTTTTATCATGCTATTACCTGTTCAATGTGTAGTGGTGTGGGGCATGGTAACAATAATTATAGGTAATGTCCTCCCAGAGAGCGCATATTCAGATCTGCCTTATTTGAAAAATATCATTGTTGCCCACACTAAAAGATGTACTGTGAGGGCAAAGGGATATTTCTGTACACCATATACCATACATGTCCACGTTTCTTTTTTAACCTTCTTGCAGAGAACTTATTTAATTTGCAAAAGCCGAAAAATTAACATTTGCTTAGTAAACAAGTAAAAAATATTTATTCCTCACTTTATTCCAACGTTTTTTATTATGTTTAGAAAAGTTATAAAAATTAAATTGACCGAAAACGAAAAGCAAAGCCAAGCATGATACAATAATTTTTAGAAGGTAGTTTCACTTCAAAATTGTTGACATAAACCGTGTCTGTGACAAACACGCAATGTGGCCACTGCTACGGTATAGGCCTAGGGGATTTTCGCTGGTTATTTCCGATATTTTTTAACCGAACATGTAAAGATTTATATATTTCATAACTGATCACTTCATTTTTAATCAGCCCTATTCTGCATTTCGAATCGAATCGAAATTTTCTCCGTTTGGCAACTTTGGTATTCTGCGTTCCGTTTCCTTTCGATCAATCTTCGAAATTTACGATTATACCTATTTCGATCGTAGTTCCGTTTTTCTAAGTTGCAAATTTGCTGACGGAGAACGTTTCGGTTGTTATTTTCGTGGGTTTAAATAATAAAATTTTATTAAAAAAAAATTAAGTAAAATATACTGTGCATGATTGTAAAAGCCATCATAAATGAATTTTTTCGATTTCTGTGTGTTCGCGAGCGGCAATACGGGCAATACGAAAAATTGGCTCAAATAATGGCAACCAAAAGGGATATTGCGCGAGGTTTTCAAAGAGGAAGTCCAGGCGTTTTTGTTTTCGTTATCTATAAATAAGACTGAAATGCACTGAATACAATTTATTCTTTTTGTATAAAATTTATAGATGTACATATGTATATACATACATAAATAAAATGTGAAGTTACATAAAAAAGATGTTTTTATTATTGCACTCGTTTTTACTAACTTTTTAAGGATAAGCTTTGTTCTTCCACTCCTCCTGACGGCTTTCAAAATGGAATTCATTTGCGTTCAAATCTTCCACTCTGCAGTAAATGCAAATGTTGTGGAGTGCTCAAACAACGTTTATAATTTCACTGGATTTGAGCGATGAGTAATACAGTTCAAGATGAATTTCTGATTACTCCTCATTCATCTGAGAAGGATCAAACATGTCCCGCATCAGCAATCTGGGACTCGTCCTCCTCTCCAAGCAATAACGCCGCGGCTATGGATTTCATTCTTATAATTATGTTTCCACTTAAATTAAGAGCAAACGAAATTTTATTTTTAAATTACAGTGATGATAGATATATTTAGTTATTTTAAAATATTTACAATCTCCAACTTCATAAGCTGCTATAGTTTGGTGGCCAATATTTCTTTGCTTTGTTTCGATTTCACACATTCCTAGGCAAACAGCAGAATGCGGGAACGTAATCGAAATGCAGAATAGGGCTGAATATACTTACATATACGTATTACATACATACATACTTGCCACACATGAATAAAAATCATAAAACCGAAAATGTGACGGCAATATTTCTTGTTTAAAATTTTTTAGATCCATCACACGCCACGGACTTAATTGGCCGCCGCTAGTCTTTATATTGAACCACAAATAATTGGTCGGAGCGATTTAGTTGGTGCAGTGTGAGCACCTCCATACATCTTCATGTATATATTTAAGCGAGCCCTACTATTTAAATAGGCGGCTGTGAACGTTGACCGTAGCTAGCAAATTTAACGCATACTTATTATGCCCAATAAAATAAGCTCAGTAATTTAATTATACCACTCTATCAAAAAGTACGGTTTATTATGCTTTGTTCCCGCTCCGGTCGCTGGCCAACGAATGAATTGGGCAAGTGAAGAGCAAAAAGAACAAGCCCCATAGCGGTAAATTTGAACATAAGAACTTCAAATTGTACATATGTATGTATATATACAGAAACTTTAATTCATTTGTACATAAGCGAATGGAATAAATAGCAATTACAAAAAATATCAGTCACAATAAACCATAGGGTAAGTGCGCAGTATGCGACACCATAGGGTAAGTGAGCGTTCTGCGACATCCCCACCCCCTTGAATAAACCGAACACAACACCGCCAACATCGACATCCAGAACGGCTAGTTTGGACACTGCCCGACGCTTCACTCCAGTATTGGTTCGCACATCAGCTTGCCAGATCTCGCCATCTCGGCCGGAAATGGTCCCTGAGCTGGCGAGCAATGCGCCACTGTTGGCGTATGGCACTAGTGGTGGCCACTTCTTCATCTATACCGGGCGTATGCGCTGTTGTTGGTCTACGCTGATCGGCAGGTGTGTGGGCGGGCGGGAGTTTACCACGTTCTCCGCCTCGATTAAAAAGCAGTTCAGTGTATGCTCCTTTGGAGCGATCTCTTTGAGCATTTGGCGCAGGACTCGTTTAACGCACTGGACCATGCGTTCCCATGCTCCTCCTTCGGCTGGATTAAACGGTGAGTTGAAGCCCCAGTCAACGCCTCTCTTCGAAAATTCGCTTTGGATTCTCTCACAGTCGAAAACTTCGTCGAACCTCTTCGCTTCGTTGCTCACTCCTATAAAGTTTTTCCCGTTGTCAGAGCTCAGTCACGTAGGTAAACCGCGACGATTTACGAAGCTTTGAATGGCAATTATGCAGGCGTCGGTGCTGAGGTCGTGCGCTATCTCTAAGTGGACCGCTCGTATGGTGAGGCACGTAAAGAGGCCCCCCATCTTTTTTCCGTGCTTCTTCGCACGGTCACGTTCAGCGGACCGAAGTAGTCCAGGCCAGTGTAGGTAAATGGCCTTACGTACGGCGTGACACGGTCTACTGGAAGAGGACCCATCATTGGCGGAATCGGGACTGTTTTGCGTAGGCGGCACACTTGACAGTTGGCGATATTACGAAGAAGACTTCTCAAGCGCAGTATGCAGTAAATTCATCTAATGGCACAAATAGTAGCTTCTGTGTTCTGATAGGCCATAAGCATGCGATGGTGCGCAGTCACTAGCTTCGAGAAGACGTGAGTTGATGGCAATATTATAGGGTGTCGTACGTTCATTGGGAGCCAGCTGGCGACATCGATGCGCCCACGTACGCGTAAAACAGCTTCGTCATCGAGGTATAGCGAGAGTTGCAGTAATGGACTTTGACGGGAAACTTCTTGTCCGTTGCGGATTTGCTGGATTTCTGCACCGAAGGCTTCACCTTGCACGGTTCGGTACAGAAGACATTTTGCGGCTTCGAGGTCACTGACGGTCAGTCCGTATGGCTTTAGAACCTCAATTCGGCGGCGGCATAAATTGATGAATAAAAGAACCCAGGCTGTGGTTCTTACCAACCTGTTTAACGAAGAGAATCGATTAAATTTTATGCAATCACAACTTACGATGTTCAATACGTATTGAGGTCTAAGCTCGTCATCAACATCTTCGTGTTCAACATCGGTGCCATCTTCGGAGGGCCAAGCAGTTTCATCCTCATGTAAAAATGACGGGCCAAATGTCCAACTAGCAGTTGGACCAAACTTGATTTTGTGGTTGAAACGTGTAGCCTCGTCGGCGACATTTTCTGTGGTGGGTATCCATTTTCAGTTGGATACGTTCGTGGTGGCTAAGATCTCAGCAACCCTGTGCTCGACAAAGAAGGTCTCGTCGATCTTGACGTCATGCTCTTCGCGTATAGTCTGCATCAGACGTGATCCTAGGACGGCTGCCTGCAACTCCAATCGCGGCACAGTAAGGAGATTCAATGGTGCGCACTTGGACTTCGCGCAAATGAGTGTTACTTCAAATTCCTCGCGGCAATTAATGGCCCTCCAGTATGCGACGGCGGCAAACGCGTTCTCGCTGGCATCCGCAAAACATGAAGTTGGAACTTCTCTGGCTTACCAATGCGGAAATAAAATCTTGGTATGGCAAAATTGGTCAAGTTCGGCAATTGTTTGCGCCACTTCTCCCACATTTCGGCAACGTCGTCACACAGTGGTTCGTCCCAACTAGCCTCATGTCGCAACACCTCCCTCATCAGGAGCTTAGAGCTAATGACGTAATGAGCCAGAAAACCTAGTGGATCGAATACCGACATTACTACACTGAGTAACTCTCTCTTGGTGGGCGCCTGATGGCCGTTAGCACCGTTTCGCTGACGTTGTTGAACTTCAGATGGAAGTTGTAGCAATCTGTGGTGGGATGCCAAAATGGACTGAGCACCCTGACATCGATTCCCTCCAAGGCTGCAACCACTTCTAAACAATTTGACGTTAAGTTGCAGATCTCAAATCCAGCTTCCTGATGAATCACCTTCACCTTATGAGCGACGTCGATAGCCTCCTTTGGTGTGTCGAAACTATCTACAAAGTCGTCGACCTAATGGTAGTTCACAACGGCTTTGATGGCGCGGGCAGTGGTGCAACCGCCGCTACTGTGTGCTAAAGCATTTTGCGTTTTGACATAATGCGCTGCGCAGGGTGAGCAAGCAGCACCAAAGGTCATGACGCACATTTCGAAGATGTCAGGCTGTTTTTCGACGTCCCCATATCACCACACAAAACGTTGGGCACATCTATCCTCTGGGCGAATTAGTACTTGGTGAAACATCTCCTTGATGTCACCGCATACACCCACGGAAGTGCAGAATGATGGGCGGCAGTGGTCTGTACTCCTGTGGACCTTTGAGCAGATGAGGGTTCAAAGAGGCGCCTTGAACCTCGGCGGCAGCATCGAACACTATGCGCAGTTTGGCGGGCTTGTTCGGAGTGACCACGGCAAAGTGTGGCAGATACCAAGTACGTGGCGTAGTCACAATGGCTTCAGATGGTGCAAGTCTACGAGCGTAACCCTTCTCCACGTAAGACTGTATTTTCTGATTGTAGCTGGAAGCAAAGTTTGCGTCACGGCGCATACGCTTTTCCACACTTACCAGTCTGTTGAGTGCCATAGAGCAGCTGTCAGGTAGTTGTACGTCATCTCGGGCCCATAAAAGGCCGGCTTTGAACCTCATTCCGACACGACGAGTCGTTGATTGCAGGATGGCTCTTGCTCGGACATCATCATCGCTCTCGGCTGGCGGTGCGCTCTCACCCCAAAACTTTCAACTTCGAAAAAGTTGGCACCCATGCTATGTAGTCCCTGGTCGAGATTATAGTTCACGGAAAGCCAAGTAGTTGGCTTAGGAAGATTGTTGCTGGTTGGACCGAACACCACCCAACCCAGTTCGGTGTTTGCAGCGAATGGTCCATTCTTCCGCATTGCGATGGTTGTGGATGCCAAACCCAAATGGCAGTTGTCTATACCGATGAGCAGTCTCGGTACCACGTCAGAGTTCGTCTCCACTGGCAACTGGCGTACACGTTTGTCATCACACAACAAGTCGGCCTTGCTTAGGCTTTGCGATGGTAGTTGTAGATTCTTCACGGAGTATACATTCTGTAGCTTATGACGTTTATCCATTCCAGCACTACTGATGAATAGGTCTACTATGGTTGCTTGTTCTTGGACAGCACGTCCACCAAACCACTGGACGTTCAGCCTGATTGGTCGTCCACGCAGATCTAACTCCTTGGCGAGTGTCGTCGAGCATTGTAATGGATGAACCTTCGTCTAATAGGGCATATGTGTCTAAACGGCGTTGTCTTCCGTAGAGAGTGACGGGTAGTATGCGGAACAAGAGTTTACTCTCCGCTGCATTTGATGCGCAGCTTAGGACTGCGGCTCCTGAATCACTTCACAGAAGTCGATAATGGCGGCTGATCCCGTTGAGCTTCAAGGAGTAGATGGTGGTGCACTCGCTTGCACCCATCGATGGAACACTCTTTCCTTTGTCTGCAATTGCGTGTAATGTGGCCGACGTTAAGGCGAGCAAAACATATTCGTTGCGACTTTACTTCCGACCATCTTCCGGACACTGATTTGTCGACGAAGCGTTTACAGCCTGGTACGGTACTTTGTGCTCGGCCCTGGCATATTGGACATTTCTGCGTCGGTTGTCTTTCTTCCACATGATGAAGTACTAGTCGTTTTGGTTCACGGGCAGGAACCTGGCTTTCGTTGTGAATGCTTCATATTACGTTGGCTAGTAAAGAAAGCCACTCGCTAAAGTGGATAGCTGTAGCACGCGGCTGGACATTGGCGGCGTATCGACCCCATTCGATGCGTTTACTCATTGGTAGCTTTGATATAAGATCATCGAGTAACGTTGAGTTTGCTAGATGATGTTCTGCATTGGCTGACTGCAGAAATGCACAAATGTTCTTTACCTTTTGCAAAGGGTTAGTTAAAGCACTCTCGGAAATCGGTGCGATTTCTTTAACTTGTAGCAGCTGGCTACGAATTAGCTGTTCCCGACGACCATACCTGAACTTAAGTTGTTCTATAATGTAGCTCACATTGTTGGGGTGGATCAACAATGACTTCACTGTTTCGAGAGCATTACCCTTTAGACACTTTTGCAGTCTTTAGTTATTGTCAAAATTGCTATAACCATAAGCGGCCGTAGACTCGTTGAATTCTGTATAAAACACGGGCCAGTCCTCTGGCCGTCCACTAAACTCTAACAATTTTCGCGGCATGAACGGATTATGCGGCGAATACATCATACTGTGGTTATAAACTCCACTGGCACTAGTAGATGGCACTGACAAATTTGGCGAATGTGAAGCAAACGATGAGTATGTGTTGTTTGTATGAGGCACACTGTACAAATTATTTGTAGTTGGTATTGTGCTACAAATAACTGGATGTGTTGCCGAACAGTAACGGACTTCGGCAAATGGCTGGCTCGTGCTTGAGTAAGTATATGCTGCTTTGTTCCGCTACGAACGGAAGCAGCTCTGAGGGCGACGCTTTGTTGGTCACGATCCCGTAACTGTACCTGCGTGGCTTGCAAGTGGGCTTCCAACAACGCTAAACGCTGCTCCATGGCATGAAGATCTATGGGATGAGTGGTTGGCAGACCCTGTCATGTTACTTGGAGCTCCAGTGGCACTCGGATCCCTGGCCGGATCGGCAGCAACTTCCAAGGCAGATGTGGAAGTTTGAGCGGTTAGGATGTTTGCACTGTCTATGGCTTGAGCAGTATTTGCGGCTGTACAAACTGGCTCCTCGGCAATTGGAGTTAATGCGATATTTATATTGCTTTGGCTAGTAATTTCTGACAATTCTCCGGATGAATTCGGGCGGGGACTCCTTCGGGGTGGAGTACGGTACATAAAAATATCCAATGGCAACTGGCAATAAAACACCAGTTCTACTTTAATCAAGAAAAAGGTGCACAAATTTTAGTAGCAAATGAAATTGTATGTTACTCATCACAAATTAAAAGATGTCAGAAGCAGTTGAATCGCAAATTGAATATTGTAGGCGAATTAGGCAGTAATAGCAAATATGTATTCAAATCGCCAATATAAAGATGTGCCGCAAACTTAGAGATGTGTACCCAATAGCGATGTGTCAATCAGAAATCCTCAAGCAGAAAATAAAGATGAACGACACATCCACTTTTCTTCCCGTTTTCGGATAATTTTCGGATTTTTGCAGGCTGGGCTGTTCTCGTAACAAGCGCAGTAGCTTCGCGCATGTGTATATGTTACTTATTCTTTAGAACTTCACAATCACACTGTGAAAGAGCGAATCAACACAATTTTAGAGGCAATCGAGAACGAACTTTGAAAACTTGTGAATTTTTTAGTTTGCAACTTGACGAAAGTACCTACGTAGTGGGATTTAATGTTTTTCTCTTGTTAGTGAGGTACCCATTAGCAATGCAAATCCAAGAACTTTTGAAGACATGTATATTTAAGAATTTCTAGCAATTTCCATGAAACCCCCATAAATAAACAAAGTAAATTAGAAAAACGTATGTAACTTCGAAGTTAACGCTAAGAATATTGATAACAGCCGGTTTCGCCAGCAATTTAAATGGGAATTGATTTTTTATGTTCTGTCAATTTCCATACAAAACTCAAAAAATTAGATTAATTTTTCACTTAGATTGCTTTCGTGAAATTGGGTGTAAACGGGTTTTTCTTAGCGTTAACGCGCATTACCAGCGTTAACTTGGAAGGTTTAGAAAAAAAAAAATTGTCGAATATTTTCCCAACATTGACTCTGAGGATGTCTACAGCTGGATAACAAACCAGAGATTGAAAATAAAAGTTATTTTACAATTTTTGACATCAAAAAGGCATAATGAAAAAATAATGCTATAGCTTTTTCAAAGGTACAATTACACACATCTCTCATTGTAGATTGTGATTCCTCCATGACTTTTAAAAATCTTACTTTTATTATTTAGAACAAATAATACCGGTTAATTCTGCTTTTTAATTTTTTTAAGGCAAAAATAAAAGTTAAAATTTGCCTTTTACTTTTTTTTGAGCAGAAAATAATCGGTAATTCTTGCCTTTTATTTTTTCAGGCAAAAATAAAGGTCAAAGTTAAAAGTCAAGTATTCCCGAGTTGTGTATACTCGAATTCAATAGTTTTGAAGCCACCTACTTTGCTACCTACTTTAAAGATCACAAGACTTACACCGTTCGCGCAATTTTAAAAAACGATTTAAACGAGATTGGTCTATAGATCTACAAGGAAGAACGTCTTATTTTTTTAAGGGTTTCCACCTCTTCAAAATTATTATTTTTAGTGCAGAGCACCAGATTCACACCGTTCTCTTGATTTTAAAATGAGGTGCCAAATGAAAGGTATTGACCAAGAGATTTGCGTTGGGTTTAATTTTTTTTAAAGGTTTGCCACTTAATTTAAATATATTGTTTGAAATATAATACTCAGTAAAATATCGCAATATGGGCATCAAGCGAAAGAGTTTTTATACTAAACTAATATGTTCGTGCTTTTAAGAGTTGCCACTATTAAAAAAATATATACCTACGAAATTTAAGTAACGTGTCGCGTACTGGCCGCAACAAAGTTTTCTTTTGCGTATTCCTCCGTTGTACCCTTAGTTCCTTTCACTCCAACCGATAGGAGCGAACTCTACCGGCAACTAGTTGTGTAACTTAAAGCTTAGGTTGAAGAGCAAAACAGCTGATCGTCGGTGGTGTGCTAACACATTGGGGAAATGTCTCCATTAGGGGTGTTCGCGCCAAAACGATACCGACCAATAGTAAATAGAATAGAAGAGGTGACGCGAAAAACCACATTAGGGGCATCGCCTTTTTCTCTTATCGCGGCACTTTTGTTGTCCGTCGACAATGGCAATGGCAAAGTCCATGGTGGTTGTGTGTGTGCGCCGTGGTGGCGGCCGCCAAAGGGCCCAATTCGTTTAAAAATTATCGGTCCGGCGCCAAGTAATCGGGCACCAACAACACCAGCACTGAGGCCCGATGGTTTTGCGGACCGGCGCGTAGGTTACGGCCCAACTTGAAGCTGCGCGCGGGGGCAGAACCTAGTGAGCATTGCGAAGGGACCAGACGCGGTACAGTGGTTTGTTCGGAATTAGCCTTGTGAAGTGCCAGGAGAGGCCCTTAGCCTGTAGGACAGGCAAATTTTAGAAGTGGCCCCAGTCGAGGTGGCAAAGCGCGGAGTCGGTAGCGGATTTGGGCGGCGTAGCACCGCAGGAGCACCCAGTGGTCGACGCACACCCCGACCACAGCATAAGTATCATCTGTGTTGTTGCCTGTATTTGGCTAGTAGAGTTGTCGGTAGTTTTTCCCTATCGTGGTCCCTATCCCTTCCCTTTAGCATCCCGCACCCAGAGCCCAGTCACTCGGCGGGTTAAAGTTACCCCCGGCAGCTTGGGTGGTATTGCGAGTGGGTTCGTAACCTTTTGTTTGGACCTCACCTTGGGTGCATCAACAAACAAGGTTTTGTTTTTGCATTTTTGTTGCGTAGAATCTTTTGTTTTGTCGTTTAATACTTTCGGCCGCATTTAAATACTCAGTGATTTGTCTCGTTATTTTAGGCTCGCCCTAGTAGTGATATTTGCACGTTAGTTCGCTACATACATATTAATAGTTGATGCCGTTCCCTCATAAAATTATTGTTGTCCAACTTTAAATTCCATTTGCCCTCAGTATTTTGTATATTGCCCTGTTGTTTCCCCTCAAGCAACCCCGCCGTCTCCACTGAGTCAGCCGGTTGCGATTTTTTTGTCACGTCCTTTTTGTGCGTATATTTGTTTATTTGGTTGGCCCTGGTGTATTGTTGTTGTTGGACACTGGTAAGTGCACTTGCTTTGGTACATTAGGTAGGTCGACTTTTGGTAGCAAAAAGTAAGGTGACAAACGTATCAAGACGTATCAAACGACAGCTAATTAAAAGGGCTTTTGTGTAAATGTATGCGAATTTTCGAGAGTTGTCATCTAGTTAACAACTCTTCACTAGCTTTCGTTTGATAGCAATATCGAATGCCCTTAATACATTACTTACTATTCATAGTTGTAACTGTGTTTAAGAGGTAGCAACTCTATCAAAAACACCAACATGTTAATTTAATCTCAAACCCCATTCGCTTGATGCCCATGTTGTGAGATTTTACTGACTATCATATTTTAAACAATGCATTTTTAATTAGGCGGTAATGTAGTGCTGATAACTTACTGTAAAGAAAATGAAATTCAGTCAGAAAAATTTTCTTATAGAATAAACATATCTCTTTTAAAATAAAATTAAATTGCATATATATAATACACGCTATTATCCTTGCTATTTATAAAATATAACCTCTTCAATTGGCGTTCCTGCCAGATTAAATAAAATAAGGGGAATTGACAAAAGTTAATTTAATGAAAAAGTGATAAAAAAGGGATTTTGAGAAATAATTGCACAGCAATTCGCACTAAATAGAAGCGACAAAAGCGATCAGAGTTGAATTTAAGCATTACAGCGAGGGAGTGTATAAGCTAAAACCCAGTAATAGCCAACAACATTATAAGCGGCACTGTGTACCCGGCACCGGTCATCAGTCATCACCACGACTACTTACAACAGCAATAGTTACGGCACTAGCAACAACAGCGGTACCAACAACAAAAAGTTCAAAGTGCCGATAACGGCCAGCATTTTTTTTTACCAACAACGCAGTTACAGTCAACTTTAAAATTGCAGCCAACATTGCGACAACAGCAACAACGTTAATAGGCAATTCAGTGCACAAAATTATACAACATCAATAAATCATAATAGCAAGTATACTGTATTATAGTATATAAATATTTAAATTTATTTTAATATATTTTTATTATTTGTGCAAACTCCTTCTTCATTAATTATTATAATGGTCACACGTACGCCTACACGAGATCCTTTGACATTGATCGATTTCACAAACTCAAACAATTCTAACAGTACACAACAATTAACACAAACACAATACTTAAATGAACAACAAAATTCGGAAATAGCAGCGACTTCGGTAAAATTACCAACTTTTTGGAATGACCATCCCGAAGCATGGTTCATTCATATTGAGGCTCAATTCGCATCAAAAAATATTACGTTGGATAATACCAAATACGAGTACCTCATAATTTCACTTCCCCAAGAGGTAATTATGACGGTGTTTGATATTATTCAAAACCCTCCTTCAGAAAGTAAATATGAGAATTTAAAAAAGCATCTTATAGAACGACATTCGCTGAGTGAACGTAAAAGATTAGACCAAGTGATGTCTGCTTCAGAACTTGGTGATAGAAGTCCCTCCGAGTTATATCCATCTCTCTTGGTTTTAGCAGGTTCAAATTTCAGTGTAGATTTATTAAAGAAACTTTGGCTAAGAAAATTGCCAAAAAATCTGAATATTGCTTTAACTGCATCAAATGCTGTAAATATTCAGGATATGGTTAAATTATATGATGATATGTGGGAGGTTATGAATAAAAGTGAAGTTTGTAGCACTAGTATAAGGACAACAAATTCACACATCGAAAGATCAATGGAAAATTTAGTTAAAATTACTTATTCTATGTGTGAAAGTTTTGTAAAGTTGTCCATGGATATTTGTTCTATGAGGCAGACCATGGAAAATAGATCAGCAAGAGCTTCTAGACCATTTAGTTGGAATCGTTCGCAAACAAGGTCAAATTTTCAAAACTGGGTTTGTAGATATCACTATCGATTTGGCAGTAAAGCAAGAAAATGCGAACAACCGTGCTCATACAGGCAGCATGAATCTCAGGAAAGCTAATTCCACCTATTACTTCGGCGACAAATAATGGGTTAGACGAAATTTCAACACGTCGCCTATTTGTTTATGATAAAGACAACAAGGTGCAATTTTTGATCGACAGTGTTGCTGAAATTTCAGTTCTTCCTTTTTCAAAATTCAAAAATAATGCCAAATGTTCTGATTTATTTTTAACGGTACTACCATAAAAACTTATGGTACAAAAATATTAAATGTAAATTTATGTTTAAGAAGAGAAAGAGAATTTCCATTTAGTTTTATTATAGCAGATATAATAAAACCAATAGTTGGAGCAGATTTTTTAGAAAAATATGGCCTTTTGGTTGATTTGAGAAATAAACGTTTAGTAGACCCATTGACAAATACTTCAGCAAGTGCAATATCTGGTTTTTCGAAAATATCGTTGCCAAAATTATTTCCTGTGGAAGATAAATATATAAAATTACTTAAGGCATTTCCATCTTAAATATCTGATCCTGACTACAATAAACCCATTAAACATTCTACTGTTCACCGTATTATTTGTAATGGTAAACTACCTTTTTCGAAACCGAGAAGACTTGATCCAATTAAATTTAAAGTAGCAAAAACTGAGTTTGATTTTTTAGTGAAATCTGATATTTGTCGCTCTTCCAATTCACATGTGGCTTCTCCATTACATTTAGTACCCAAAAAGGAGGCCAATGATTGGCGTCCATGTGGTAATTATGGAAGATTAAATTTTATAACAGTACCTGATCGGTATCCACTACCTCACATACACGATTTAAATATAAACTTGCGTTCAAAACATATTTCTTCAAAGATAGATTTAGTACGTGCCTATCACCAAATACCAATGGCGGAAGAGGACATTGCTAAAACCGCGATTACAACACCATTTGGTCTTTTTGAATTTGTAAGAATGCCTTTCGGCCTGCGCAGACTTTTCAACGTTTTATAAATGAAATTTTAGCGGACTTAGATTTTATTTTTGTATATTTATAGCAAGTAGTCATGAAGAGGAGCGTTTACGACACCTACAAATAGTATTTAAAACTTTAGACGATTTCGGCTTAAATATCAAGCCAAATAAATGCATTTTTGGCGCATCACAAATCGATTTTTTAGGTTACAATATTTCTAACGAAGGCATTAAGCCAACTAATGAAAAAGTCAAAGTCATTCGTGAGTTTGAACGTCCCAAAACAGCTAAACAAATGCAAGAGTTCATAGGTATGGATTTTTGCGTCAAAAGTCCTTTTGAACCAGTTTGACAAAACAGCAAATCTTTCAATATCAGTAGACGCTTCAATAATTGCGATAGGAGGTGTTCTGGAGCAACACGTTGGAAATGAAATTGAACCTTTAGCATTCTATTCAAAAAAATTAACAGCATCTGAAACTAAATACAATGCTTTTGACAGAGAATTGTTAGCAATATATGAAACTATTAAACATTTTAGGCACATCTTAGAAGGACGTAAATTTACGGTCTATACACACCACAAACCGTTAACTTATGTTCTAGACTCGAAAATTGAACGTAGTCCTCGTCAGACAAGGTATCTTGAATATATTTCACAATTTACTAGTGACATCAAACATATTTCAGGCAAAAATAATATTGTAGCAGACACACTTTCGCGAATTCCAGAAGTAGAACCTATAGAAAATCAAGAGTTTAACCTTAAAAGATTATATGAAGAACAGCAAAAAGATACATTTTTAAAAGATTTTATTAAGAATCCAGGTTGTATTTATAAATTAATAGAATTTGAAGTTCCTATTCTTAACATTAAAATTGTTTGTGAAGAATCAAATGGAACTACTAGACCATACATACCACAAAGCCTTCGCAAAGAAGCATTTTCTAAATTACTTATCATAGCTCACCCTGGTACTACACGAGATTTAATTAAATCCAAATATTTCTGGCCATCAATGAATAAAGAAATCAATGAATGGGTTAGAATTTGCACAGGTTGCCAAAAAGCAAAAGTATTTAAACACACTAAAACTCCTATTAGTAGAATAACTATACCAAAAGGTAGATTTGAGCATCTACATACAGACATTGTAGGACCCTTGACAATTTCAAATGGTTACCGATACATATTAACAATTATTCATCGAAACACTTGTTGGCCAGAAGCCTATCCTCGTAGAGAAGCCACAGCGAAATCAGTTGCTACTATTTTCTTCAAAGAGTATATACCAAGTTTTAGAGTACCTTCTCAAATTACAAGTGATCAAGGTGTTCAGTTTACATCCAATATATTCAAAGAATTAGCAAAGTTTTTGGGATGTCAGTTAATCACAACCACTGCATATCATCCTCAAGCTAATGGCATGATTGGGCGT
>NW_023458562.1:5947372-6038645 GCF_013731165.1 Rhagoletis pomonella | reverse complement strand
ATGATTGGGCGTCTATACAAGCAGTTGAAAGCTTCAATTTTGGCGAGGGGAAATTCTATAAATTGGTCAGATGAACTTCCTGTGGTCTTATTGGGTTTATGGTCTTCATTCAAGGAAGATATTAAATCTACTGCAGCAGAATTAGTTTATGGTCAAAATTTACGTTTACCAAGTGAACTCGTAGTTCAATCTGAAAATAATTTTAATGTTTATGAGTTTCTTACAAAAATTAAACATAATTTTCAAAGTTTTCATTCAGGTATATCTCATCACCAAAATTCAAGTAAAATTTATATACCGAAAGATTTGCGATCATGCAAACAAGTTTTTGTACGTGTCGACAGTAATAAGCCGGGATTGAAACCTCCATATGAAGGACCATATAAAGTCCTTGAAAAACATCCAAAATATTTCAAAATACAGATACACAACACGCACAGGAATATATCAGTTGACAGAGTTAAACCCGCATTTATAGAAAATAATTTTAACAATATTCAGACAAAACCAAAAGAGCGAGTTACATTTTGTTTGATTTAAATAATTTCAATGTTTTTATTTTTAGCGAAGGGGGAGCATATGTAGTGCTTATAACTTGCTGAGTTTATACTTCTTTAAATAAAATAATAATTGTTTAATTTGTTTGTAAAATCAAAATGTAAAGAAAATGAAATTCATTCAGAAAAATTTTCTTAGAGAATAAACATATCTCTTTTAAAATAAAATTAAATTGCATATATATAATATCCTTACTATTTATAAAATATAACCTCTTCAGTAACCCTTTAAAAAACCAAAGAACGTCTATAGGTCAATCCCTTTCATTTGACACCTCATTTTGAAACTCGAGAGAATGGTATAAATCGGATGCTCTGCAAGAAAAAAAATTATTTGTAACAGGTTGCAACCCTTTTCAAAAAAATAAGAAGTTCTTCCTCTAATACAACAAACGGTGCAGGATTTATAATTTTAGAAAAGGTGGCAACCCTTTCCAAAAATGTAATACCCTGTTGTACATTTAGAGGCCAAGCCATTTAATTTGGAACCTCAGTTTTGAAAATCGAATAATCGGTGCAGATCTGCTGCCGTTAACAAAAATTGCTTTCATGTATTGTATGCTTTTTTAGAATTTGGATTGGTAATAGCAAAAATATGGTTCATAATGCTCTAAAAACAATCTGTGTGAAAGATGACAATTATTGATCAATATCTTAGTCCATATCAAGTCCATCAAAGTTAATGTGCTCAAAAAATAAAAATTAATAAATACAATTAATTAATACATTTTTTTACTAAAATTGCAAGTATTTTCGAAAGTATTAATCCTACATAATTTAGTATATAGACTTTTTTTTTTGCTGAGAATCGAGCCTAAGATATTGACCAAAAATTGTCATCTTTCACACAGATTGTTTTTAGAGCATTATGAACCATATTTTTGCTACTACCATTCAAAGTTCTAAAAAAGCGGATTTTCGGCCCACGCTAATGTATACATAGTATTACATATATACATACATACATATGTATATAGATTTGATCTAACACTGGTATTAGGAGGTTATTAGAATCCAGATAGGAGCTTTAAACCTATTAAATTCGAGTATACACAACTCTGGAACCTTGATTTGTAACTCTGACTTTTATTTTTGCCTGAAAAAATAAAAGGCAACAATTACCGATTATTTTCTGCGCAAAAAAATAAAAGGCAAATTTTAACTTTTATTTTTGCCTTAAAAAAATAAAAAGCAGAATTAACCGGTATTATTTGCTCAAAATAATAAAAGACAAAAAATAACTTAAATTTTTTGCTTTTTATTACAAAATGCTTAACCGGTACGGTCTCTGTAACAAACCCGTTTTCATGTGACCCGAAAAGTAAACCTACTGAGATGACAAATTAAGCTTTTGAAAACCTTCTAGACAACAGTGAAGACAGCACCAAGTCATATTAAACAAGGTAGAAGTGATTTTGACATTTCTCTCTTTTGAACACCGACTATAATGTCAAATGATGAATAACTATTAACCCTTTTCAAGTTGGCATTTTCTAATTTTCATTAACAATTCAATTGTGTGCTTTGAGATAGTTTTAAATTGTGTGAATTTTTTTGTTTTTCGACCACATGCATTTTTAGATACATTCATATACAAAAGTGAAAAAGGAGCAGGAACTACGACCGTTGCATTGTATGGAAAGTGGTGCGATACTTTAAGGCGCCTAGTTGCGAAGTTAGAAGACTTGGTTGTCTGAAGCACACGGACCTGGATTTACACTGATATACATACGTATGTAGAAGAAAACTTTAAATCGTTCTTTTATGTGGGGATATTTCTTAGAAGTAAATATTTAAATAAGAAACTAAACGCACAAAAACATTAGGCGAATAGAAACAAAAAATGTTGAAAACAGTTTCATAAAACATTTATTTCATTTAATGACGTGGTTTCCTTTATGAGGTATTCTTTTCTGGCCATATGTATATGTGCATATAAGATGCGAATGCAGCTAAAATTCTTTGAAGGTAATATTGAAGTAATCCTTAAAATTAGTATACGTGCATACATATGTATGTATTTATGCTGATGCATTTCCATGGAGAAATTATAAGTAGGTGAAGTAATAAAAAAGCTTTCTCGCTTTATTTTCCTGACATGCGGCTATCTTATACAAATTTAGGCAAATTTTCAAATAAGATAGGGTCAAATCTTTCATCTCGCTCTCATTACTACACCTGGTATAATTTCATCATGATGAGTTTCACTTAATGCTAATTTGTAGCAAACATAGCACACGCACCTCATTATTTGACATTATAACTAGCTACGAGAGAGTTCGAGCTAGTTGTCACTTCTACCTTATTAAATATGCCTTGGACAGCACTTTGATTATGAGATACTACGAAGAGAGCTAAGAGAGTTCTGGATGCAAGTGTATACAGAAAACACTGCTGTTGGCAAGATTGCATTAAAAATACTAGTGACTTTTACTTTTACAGTTCTATGTGAGACTGCATTTTCGACAAATGCTTACATAAAGAAGTAATTTTTAAGCAAAACAATAAACCGACTTCCATTCTCATATACAAATTTAAGATTATCTTTGATTTCTTCATGATCCGATGATCGGATTTAAACCAAATTAATATGGGACCACCAGTAAGGTAACGTCTATCCTTAAAAGAAAAAAGAATGATAGAAATCGGTTAACGTGGTCCAAAATTATGCGGTAACTTACATAAAAAAAAAAACATATTCCGACGAATTGATAACCTTCTCCTTTTTATGAAGTCGGTTAAAAATAAACACACCAGCAAGCTTTCAGCGTCAAATGATTTCAAGACAAAATTGTCAAAGCTCCCAATAAACTTAAAGGTAATAATGAAATCATCAAAACAATTTCAGTCCTCACATTAAAGCTAAAGGAGCATAAGGTTTGCATTGCGTTTTCTTGTTTTCGTAGACATTTGAATAGTAGGGGTGCCGCGAATATTTTTTAGCACAACTAGGGTGCCGCGGTGAAAAAACTTTGGGAAGCCCTGAGGTAGCTAACATGGCGATAAGAAGAAGCGAAACTACCTTCTAAAAATGATTGTATCATGAAGCCAACTAAAAGTAAAAGAATCAGCATTGAAATGCGTCAAAATGAAAATAAGGGCGCACGAATTTCGATGTGAAGCAAAACTCTCTGGGAAGACATTACCTGTAATAATTGTACCAAGGTGTGGGGGATATTTTAAAATTTTGTGAAGAGAGGAGATATTCATTAGGCCAAAAAAATGTTTGCTGATTGTATCTTCAACATGAGAAACTCCAAATAAGAAGGCTACCATGAGAATGTTGTAAAAGTAAAGAAGTTCTCAAAGATGAGAGGGAAATGGAGCCCTTCAAAGGTACGCTTTGCAATTCAGCTCGTTCCGGATGCTATTTACTGCATTGTGCTTAGCCGAAATCCGAGTCTGAAAATAAACCGTTGAATACCACTCGTGCTTCAAATGTTGTCGGATATTTTCATCATGTTTCCTTGCCTAGGATTGTTTGTTATAAATTTTGCGGGGTAAAAATCCCGAGTACAAAGTACAAAGTTATGGAAAAATATTCTACAATTGTGTAATGTTACAACTGAGTATTTATGTGCTCACTCACAAAAGATCGAAAAATATATGCCAAATAAAGATGCTGTTTCAGGGCTAATAAATCTAGAATCATTGAAAAAGGTTTTAAAATCCTCTAGCTTTTGTGGAAAAAATTGGCAACGTTTTTTTTTTTGTCCCGTATTCGGCTACCATAAATATGGTCACCGTAATTATAATGTACAGAGCTTCATTGAAATATACTGTGTTCGGCACAAAACATCATGTTGGAGTATGCCGGAACGATTACACCACTAATGTGCGGAGGGAGTAGCTCCTCTATACAAAACAAATTTCTGGTCAAATATAGCACGCGTGGACCCAAAATTCCGAGGATAGAGCAAAATTATAATTGCTAAATCTATCCACAAAGACTAACCTGACCATACTGCTGCCAACCAACGACCGCCAAGGTGGATAGATAGATATTAAAATGAGGTGTGCGATGCGATCTGGCGATCTAACAACAGAGGCGACAGAACGAAAAATGACGCCGAAACCGGTGTCTCCAAACCAAATTTGACAAGGGATGACGGAAAATCGTTCCACATTACATTACATGCCCTCTTCTCTTCACAACACTTCTCCTAAAAATTTCTGTAATCATTTGTTAACGTACATTTGTTAAATGCGGCACACTTGAGACACTTGGACTTTTTTTTGCAGCCTGATGAAACGTTTGTGTCTGTATATAAACCAAAAAAAAAGGACGACATAGTTTCAAAACTAAAATTAGGAGCGCAACCTGCACTATATTTTTAAGAGCTTTTGAAATAGTCTGGAAATATCAAAATATATGAGAATAGCTCCATACTTATCTTAATATAAACCTTAGGAAAACAGTAACTTACACGCTATACTTATAGTAGCTGCTTGACTTTTGGCAACACCCCGAGAAGACCAAGCATGACATTCACACTTGAAGGGGCCTTTTCCAAAATATTCATCAACCAGATCCCGATGTATAGTAGCTGTTACTTCCTCAACATGGACACCGCTGTGAGGATCCACATGTTTATCATGAGTTGATGGAGGCGGCTGAGAACTACCACTGCACTTGAAGTGTAGCTAAAAATATATATATATATATTTTTTTTTCAAGTTATACATGAAGTAAATAAGATATATTAGAGATATTCACCTGCAGCGCATGTGCAGCTTTGCACTTGAGTAAAGCGGGTCGGTTTTTGATGACATAAACGTTTTCGGGTTCGGTTAAAAATATTGGTAGAGCATTGCCAGATTCAGCTGTGTTTAGTTTGCCTAGTATAGTACCAGACGACCGCTCCTCATATTCGACATTTTCAAATTTTGGCAGCTCATCGTTGTTGTTAGTCGTATTTATATCTTCATTGGGCCGAATATCACTCTGCCCTTGGCTGGTCGATTCTATAACTGCATTATCTTTGTGATGTATAGGCTCCGTAGCATATGTTGGCCTTTCCTTGTCTAATGTTATATCAGAGTCTATTAAAAACTGTACATTATCAGATTCGAAGGCATTGTGAAAAGCACGCGATGATTTGGCTTTTACTTCTTGTGAACTATTTAAAGAACTGTTTTCTTGGGTTCTTAAATGATTATTGAGCTTGTCGGTTAGTGGAAAATTGTGATTACGCTGCTCAGGGATCAAGTCCGTAGTACGTTGTAGATTGGCCACAACCACAAACTTAAAAGTCAATGCGAAAGCGATTAAAATATCACATTTTCTAAGCTTTATCATTATTTTTTTTATCTAATCTTTTCTTTTAAGCACCAAAATCTTCATGTAAAGAAGTTAAGTCGAAAATCCTGCGAATGATAAAAGTAACACTTAGATTAGTACAGCTACGATCAAAAAACTTGAGCGTGCTCTAAAGATGATAGGAAATTATACAATGAATAAACCACACAGCGTTTTACGTACATATGTACATATATGAATATGTATGTACATATATGTACAAACAAATACCTATACCTAGTCACAAATAATAAATTCAAGTCATATGCAAGTCTCTTCCAGATAAGTTAATAAATGTATGCAGAAATACAAATACCGGTACCTACTTATACAATCGCTTGAGTTACTTGCATGGTCGTAGTTGCAAAATTGTACATACATACGCATATACATACATGTATATAAATATTTATATTCGTAGGATGTACGTTGTACATACATATACACATTACATACGCTGGTGGCCCGATAATTAGAAACAATTCAGCTTTCCAAGTCTTGACCATTTAATTTTTATACCCGAGCGCACTTGTGCACAAGGGTATTATAACTTTGTTCACATAACGGTTGTTTGTAACAGGCAAAACGAATCGAGATAGATATAGACAAATGTATACATAAATGATCAGGATGAAAAGAGAAATCGATTAAGCGGTGACTGTCTGTCCGTCCGTCCGTCCGTCCGTCCGTCCGTCTGTGCACACGATAACTCGAGTAAAAATTAAGATATCTTAACGAAACTTGGTACGTGTACTTCTTTCGGGCGTAGGACGGATGGTATTGAAAATGGGCAAAATCGGACAATAACCACGCCTACCTCCCATATAACGGTAATTTTCAGAAATACGAAAACTGCGATATTTTAGTATCTACTGAAGATTATTCACTCAAAATTGATATTTGCAATAACTTTTAGACGAAAAATAAGAATATTAACATTTTTTTGAAAATGGGCGTAGCCACGCCCACTTATGGTTACATGTGTATATCTTGCCAACCGCTGCACCGATTTCTTCCAAACTTGGCACAGTTATTGGCCTTGGTACAGGATACCAAATGGATTTAAAAATCGGACAATAACCACGCCCACATCCCATATAACGGTAATTTGGAGAAATACGAAATCTTCGATAAATCCGTAAATATTGAAGCTAATTTATTCAAAATTTATGCTTGCAACAATTCTTTATCAGGAAATACGCTTATCATAAAATTTTGGAAGATGGGCGTGGCACCGCCCACTTATGATCACATATATGTATCTCGGCAACCGTTCTACCAATTTGTACCAAACTCGGTATGGTTATTGTGCTTGTCACATAAAAGCAAAACGTTCAAAATTATTGAAATCGGACTAAAATCACGGCTTTTCATATAACGGTAAATTTTAGAAATGCTCGAAACGTCAATATTTCGAAATTTAAGGACTCTAATTTATTCAAAATTGATACACCCCGGCTTACCATGTAGCGGTAGCTTTCGGAAAGGTGAAAAGGCATATATGTAATACTTGCGCCGGGTATTTAATGTTCGGCCCCGCCCGAACTTAGACTTTCTTACTTGTTCATTGTTAGATTTAATTTTTTTTCCAATAAAATATAGTTCATACTATGATACAATAATTTAAAGGTAGTTTCACTTCTTCTTAGCCGCCATTGGTCCCATTTGACATAAACTTTCCTTTTAAATTTAAACTAACATAAATATCTTTGGAAAAAAAGAATAAAAGTGGTTGTTTACTTCATAAAAAGCATCATATTATAGCGAGCTTTTACGCTTTTAGGAAGGCAAATGAAATAATCGTATTACATTAGAGTACGTTTCTACGGCACGTAATTCGCTCTCTAAGTAATTCTCTAAATAATTTACGAATAACCGTTTCTACGGCGCCCATGGATCCCAAATAGGCTTGGGGAGCTTCTGAACTAAGGGCGAATGAGCCAGCTCTTTTAGTTGAACTTGTTCATTAGTTCGTTCATTAAAGTCAACTAAACTTTTCTGTGCCAACACTGCAATAAAAATGAAAATTTAATTTTAACACATTTGAGATCTCGTTTTTCGTTGTAAAGGCATAAAGACAACAGATCGGAAATCGCGCTAAAAAAAACATTGGATTTCCAATGTTTTACATAGTTTACTGCAATTTGTGTGAAAAGGTAAATATTTGAGTTGAGTTTTTGGGATTTGTTGCTTAACAAAAAACTTTCGCTTTCACATGCCGAACCGAAGCGCAATTTGGTCGCATTTCGAAGGCAAAATTGAAGAAAAGAAAATGAAATGCAGGCACTACTGCCGAGTTTTCATAAGCACTGCTGATGGCTCTCATGGAAATTTGAATCGCCATATGAAATCCAAACTAGAGTCCGACCGATTCCCAATTTTTGGCAGATGCCGATGCCGATTCATCGGCCGATGCCGAACCCTCAAAAAAACTACTTGAATATAAACTCATTCAAGAACAAATGTTTTTGATAAACTTTTATAATAACAGAAGAAAAACATAAACAAATAACTAAACAACATTACAAAACAAATAATCATTCAAGAATCTATTCACTTATTTATGTACACACATAAATTAAACTGAAAGTAGTATATCGCTTATGCATAGGTACATATCATTACAATACTTTGTCCCATAGTCTTTTTCTTATTCAAATTTTAAGTAGCTAGGACGTGCCATTAATGTTTGGAAATTGTTTTGTGGAAGGGATCTCATATGTAGCGTAAAAAAAAAAATGGAATGAAGTGCGGAAAAAGTAAAAACAATGGGCTAAGAATCGGCCAAAAACGGCCAAAAACGGCCGATGCCAAAGCCGATCCCGATTCTTTTGGCCGATACTAGCCGATGCAGATGCCGATTAATCGGTCAGACTCTAATCCAAACACCCTTTCGTGATTTTGGAGAAAGTCAAATGAATTAAGACGGTAAAATTGTGTCGTTATAGAAGACTATGGCCTTGTAGGAAAAATTAGGTTTTCACTTTGCAGATTAACTTAATCTTTTATATGTACACTGGTGGCCCGATAATTAGAAACGATTTTCGTTTTCAAGTTTTGACCACCTATTTGTACTTATTATTTTTAACATATTTTTTTAGGAAAATATAGTGCATGCTACAACGAAAATCAAATAAGTCAAAGCTTTAAACTTCGCATAAGATCTATATATTAATACGCTAACATAAATTTTGTCTCCGTTCGTTTGGCGATTCTACCGAACCGATTTCAAAACCGTTGGAAAGGCATTTTTCCGTAGATGAGCAGAGTTTTTATGGTTTCACAATTGGTTGAAAATTACGGCAGAAACCGTCGTTTAAACATTTTCGAATTGTGTATAGATGTTGCTGCAACATGTTCAATTTGACATGTTTCGCATGTTGTTTCACTTCACACTTGAAATTAAGCTTTGAAGTAAAGATAAATATGAAGATGAAGAAATAAATGATAACGATGAGGTCAAAAAAAAAGAAGGCAAAAGTGAAGATAAAGACGAAAATGGAGACAATGACAGATATATATGAATTAGGGTAACTGAAAGGGTAAGAAAATTTCTTGAATTTATAAAGTGAAACTTCTTTAGCAGCAGTTGGTTGGTTGGGAGTAAATTTTCAAGGTTTAGCGGTTTGAGAATAAAAATAAAAACAAAGATGCCTAGAGGTGCAGGCAAAAACGAAGATCAAGGTAAATTTAAACACTTTAATGTAAAGGTGACGAGGAATATGCAAAAATAAAGATACAAATGAAGAAACGGATGAGGATGAAGATCGATATTGTTATCGATATAAAACTCGATATTTTTATCGATATAATAATTGATGTTGTTATCGATAAAATAATCGATATTGTTATCGATACTGTTATTTATTAAATAACCGCTATTGTAATAGACATAATAATCAATATTGTTATCGATACATTAATGGATATTGTTATCGGTATAATAATCGATTAAATAATTGATTTTGTTATCGATTTAGTAACTGATATTGTTGCCGATATGTATAATAATCAAAACTGTTGATTGTTATATTTATCGATGAATTAATCGATTTTGCAATCGTTATATTTTTCTATATAAATATCGATATAATAATCAGAACATGGAATGTGATCACATTAAATGACATCACATCACATTATATCACATGATGTGATGAGACATCACATGATGTTATATCACATAATATGATATCACATCACACGATATCACGTGACATAACATCATATAATAAGACAACACATTATATGGCATGACATCACATGACTTGACATCACATGATATGACATGGCATTACATGACGTGGCATCACCTGATATGACATCATATGGTATGACATCATATGACATGACATCACAGGATATGACAGCACATGACATGACATCCTATCACATCACATAAAAATACCGTCACATCTTATCACGTCATCACACCTCACCTCATCTACGTGAATAGATAAAGAAAAGGATAAAAGCAGAGATATGAAAGATAAAAACAAAGATGAAGACCAAGGTAAATTTGCCGATTTCAAAACCAAAAATACCGTTGGAAAGGTAATTTTCCGTAGATGAGGAGTTTTATAGTTTCGAAATTGGTTGAAAATCGTCGTTTAAAAATTTTCATATTTGTGTATGGTTGTTTTTGCAGCCCGTTCAATTTAAGCTGTTTCGCATTTTGTTTGGCTTGGAAATGAAATCAAACTTTGAAATAAAGTTAAATATGAAGATGAGGAAACAAGTGGCAACGATGAAGACAAAAAAAGAAGGCAAAAGTGAAGATAAAGGCGAAAATGGAGATAAAGACAAATACATAGGAATTAGGGTAACTGAAGTGAAATTCTCCGATAGGAATCGAAATAAAATCAGCCATAAAAGTTACCGAAATTTATCTAATCATCGAAGTTTATAATTATCGAAATTTACCCATGCTTATTAAGTTATCGCAACGTATCGAATTATTCCAACTGATCAATGTTTACTGAGTTGCCGAAATTTATAGACACAGAAACTTAGTTCTCAAAATTTACGGATAGTTATCGAGCTATAAAAACGTGTGGGATTACCGAAATTTGTCAAGTTAAAGAAATGTATCAAGTTATCGATATTTATTGAATTATCATTATTTATAAACTTAACGAAATTTATCGAGGTGTCGTAATGCATGGAGTTCTTTCAACTTACAGAGTTATCGATAATTATTGATCTACTGAAATTGGTTGGTTCAACGAAGCGTTATGGAATTTTCAAAATATATCGATTTATCGAAATTTCAAGGTTATATAATCGTCTTGACAGAGTGTAACGAGTTATCAAAATGTTTAGAGAGTTTTCGAAAAATGTGGTGATGTCAAAAGTAAAAATTTATAAAGGTATCCAAAGAATTTTCTTTTTTGGGCTATCGAAATTTATCGAGCCGTCGAATTTCACAGTTATCGAAATTGGTCGAGTTAACGAATTTTGTTGAGTTATCCATTTTAGTGTTTTTGAAATTCATCGAACTTCAGTGTTTTTAAAATCCCTCGAATTCATCGCACTGGGGTCAATTCCAAGTCCTGCCGAAGTGATCCAAACACCTTCTAAGATAAAAAAAAAAATAGTTATGTTTTAGTTCCAAAGCAGAAGATGTTCCGGTACGTTAATTTCTACCGTATAAGTTTTGCTACGTGTTAAGTTAGAATACCTCTCCAAGGCTCCTAAAAACTAGAAAAACTGTCGAATTTCGACAGTAACTGGCACTCTAGTTTATAATAATTCGACGAAGATCGAAAAATGGACATCAAAATTTCAAACTTTTTTTAGAATTTCTAGAAATAATTCGGGTATGTCCATTCAATTTTAGTATAATGTTGTGCAAGTTTGAATTAGCTCAAAAATCTCGTTCATTTTTGAGAATTTATTTTGTTAGCGGTGTTGCTCATTTTCTCTCATACAAAAAAAAACTTTTGAACATACTTTGTATGGAAGAAATCGCTTTACATAGTTAGCGAAAAAAATCTCAAAAATCAACGAGATTTTTGATGTAATTCAAAATTTCACAATATTATACTAAAATTTAATGGGCTACAAACAAGGCGTATTTAACAAGGTGGTGTTGGCCGTATATAAGTAAAAAATTACACTAACAAATTATACGCTGATGTCCATACTGTCATTGGTATGAGTTACAACAAACACATCATTTTGACGTAATGGCCTCCACGGCGAAAAACTCAGCTGTCGCCCCAACACCACCTTGTTTAATACACCTTGGCTACAAAACTGCATACCCGAATTATTTCTGGAAATTCAAAAAAAAAGTTTCAAATTTTTATGTCTATTTGTCAAACTTCGTCAAATTATTATAAACCTTATACAAAGTTTAAAGCTTTGAATTACATGATTTTTGTTATAGCATGCACTATATTTTCCTAAAAAGCTATGTTAAAAATAATAAGTACAAATAGATGGTCAAATTTGAAAAAGAAAATCGTTTCTAATTATCGGGCCACCTATGTGTTATAAAACACACATATTTTTTGTTCTGTAATTCAGCTCCTACTACCGAAGTAGTATAATTAGGTGAACTATAGTTCAATAATATGAACGAACTAAGACTCAGAAGAGCTAGTTCATTGAGCTGAACGAACTAAACTAATTTTTAAAGTGAACTAAAAAATACAACTCTTGTCTCAAAGTAAATTCCACTTTCAAGTTACTTGAACGACATGCAGTTAAATGAACAAAGACAATATACCCTAGTGAAAGAATTATATGTGCAATACTTCAACCGAAACTATTTAAATGAAAATCCAACACTAGATCTTTGATGTTTTTTCCCAATAATTGTTTTCATTAACTCTATCAAAAAAATATAAAAAACTTTATAAATATGCATTAGTTTATAACAAGAAAATTGAATTGTACCATTATGTTGAAATTTTCGTAGAAAATATTTACATGTGCAAAAAACCAACTTTTAGGTTACCGATTATTTCAAAAAAAAGTTTTTTAAGATAATTTTATTTGTTGGTATTGATATAATTTTATTTGTTTCACGCTTTTTTTTATGTATGTTACCGCATAACTTTGGACCACGTCAACCGATTTCGATAATTCTTTGGCATCGGAAAGGTAGTGTCCCATACTAATCTGGCTTAGATCCGATCATTGGATCATGAAATATATATATATATATTTCTTTTTTTAAGTCGGTTTTTTGCTAAAAATTACTTGTTACTATCAGAGATTCCTTTCACTAAGGGCAGGTTTGGCATAGAAGCCGAATGACTCTCCAATATTTATGGTGCACTGAGAAAAAGGATTAGTTTCGATAACTAAAGATATTTAGTTCACGAATTTTGACAATATTTGGGAAATGTTACCAAGGATTGGGAACTATTACCATGGGTTGGTAATAATAACTATATATATTAAAGCTTCTAATATTCATCTAGGTTGTACCAAATCGTTAATTTAATTGAAGGGTTTGGTAAATACTAATAAATATTTCTTTGAAGCATATTTCTACAAATGCCATTCAACTTAACGTATGGTTCATAAAAGGATGTTATTAAGCTATGCTAATGCAGGTCAGCTTTCTTTCAACAAATGGTTTAGACATAGTTAACAAATCTTAGTTAGACTGCGTTTATACACGGAAATTTTTGTCGACGCGATTTTTCGCATTCCCTTTTGGTGTTGCTCGTTTCATTTACACACGGCGGTTTGTTTGTATGCAATTGTTGTTGTCAGCAGTGAACAGCGGTTCAATTTACACAGACGAACGAGAGCACAAAGCGTGTTGCCCAAGCACGAGCAACTCGGTGCCCCTCTCCTTTCCTCGTCACGCTGTCTTCTACAAACGTCGAGTTGCGGCAACGAAAATCGCCGTGTGTAAATGAGCACTGGAGGCAACCACGATTTGGTTTCAGAGCGGAATGTATTCATGCTTGTGAGACACCCCTAAAGAGTGCTGAGCGCTGTCTGAGCACATGTGTGTTTCACATACGAAGAGCGCCAGCTGAGCAATGCACACAGCAGTGTTGCCACTGCCTTAGAATTTAACGTATCCATAAAAAATCGAAAACTGTTTCCATATGTATCCACCGAGAAGAGCGGACATTTTTACACAGTACATCTATGGAATATAAAATCGGGCCGGGTTGGGTACGTAATGCTGTATGATACAATATTCTGTTTACAAAATGCTGTATACAAAATTGTGTATTTCAGAATTCTGTATTATAGAATTCTGTATACGAAATTCTGTATTTCAAAATTCTGTAAAAAATAATCTGTATTGCCGAAATGCTGTATTGACGAAATTCTGTATTGACGAAATTTTGTATTGACAAAATTCTGTATTGACGAAATGCTGTAAGTAAATGATAAGAAATTCAACTAAAAAAGTGCGCACTTTTTTATAAAATTTGTTGAATTTCTTATCATTTACTTACAGCATTTCGTCAATACAGAATTTTGTCAATACAAAATTTCGTCAATACAGAACAACTAATCGGTTTTGTTTTTATTTCTGTTCATCTTTGTTTTGTTTTTCACTTCATTTTAATTGATTTCGTTGAAGTTGTTGTTGTCAACTAAGCAATGCAGTTGTGCCATTCCAAACAAAATTCCAATGCAGTGAAGCCCCGAAAGTAGTATGTACTTATTTGTAAATCAAAGTTAATGAACACTACGCTGCAATGATAACAGTTGTTGGGGTAGACTGTATTTTCGTTGCTGTACAATATTTTTCTTTGTCTAATGTCTATCATTGTCGTAAGAATTGTGAAAGCAACTAAAGCACGTGTCGTTTTTGATTTTTGTTTTTTCATTAAAATATTTATTCGTCATGTCACAAATAGAAATTATAACTTCTAATAAAGGAGGAAAGAAGTTGTTCTTAGACGGCTATTGTTATTATTTTGAAAGAAAAACCCAAATGGAAACTTTTAATTGGGCGTGTTGTAAAAGAACACAAAATAAGTGCAAATCCAGAATTGTAACAAAGGTGTTGGCGAACAATCACGTCATTGTTAAACAACCCGCGGACCATTGCCACGAACCAGCTCCCTATGATTTACCAATTGCAAAAATTAATAATAAAGTAAAGCGCATGGCTCGAAGAAGTCACTTAGCGCCAAGTCAGATAATACAAAAAACTACAGTGGAAGCAGAGCAGAGCTACCGGGACTATTTACCATCCAAAAATGCCCAAAAGGCCAGAATTCGAAGATCAAGGCATGAAGCACCTCATTTTTCGGGAACCAAAACTTTTGGAGGACATAGATATTCCTTTAAATTTACATACTCTGGAAGGAGAATTATTTATATTGGCGGAAAAGTTCACAGAGCGGAATGAATGCGTAATTATTTGTGGTACGAAGTCGTCTTTAAACTTTTTGAGTCAGAGTTCTTGCTGGATTGTGGACGGAACATTTCAAGTTACCCCGAAAATAATGAGACAGCTGTTTTCAATTCATGCCATAGTGGAAGGTGAAACATTTCCCCTCGTGGTTTGCCTTATGAGCCGCAAGTCCAAAGAATTATACGAGGTTTTATTTGAAGAATTGTTCCGAATCACATCAGAGTACGGCCTAAATCTTCAACCCGAAAGAATTATCAGCGATTTTGAAATGGGACTGATATCGGCGCTAAGAAATTGTTTCCCGAACACTGATTTGCGTGGCTGCTTCTTCCACTTCAGTCAAATAATCTGGAGAAAAGTTCAAAAAGAAAGGTATGTGGTTGTCTGTATGTAATATATCTGCATAAGGTTCATTCACTTTCATTGCTTTCAGACTGGTTAAAAAATATGGAAACTCTGAGATATTTTCGTTACAACTTCGAATGCTGAAAAGCCTAGCTTTTGTTCCTTCCGATGAAATCTCGGAATACTACAACAGTCTTTGTAGTATTTTTGATGATTATGACATGCTAAGAATCGCAAATTGGTTTGTAAAGAACTACATTGGTAAATTTGATGAACCACCAAAACATCATCCGTCATTTTGGTCAGTGCATAGCAATGTAGAAATTAGTCAGTTTCCAAGAACTCAAAATAGTGTAGAAGCTTGGCATCGGCGACTTAATGTCATTGTAGGGAAAAAAAATTGCGGTATTTACCAACTTATACCTAATTTGAATGCAGAGATGATTTATGTGAAATCACAAATATCAAGAGTAGAAAATGGAGAAGTTTTCCCGAGAAAGTTAAGATCAATTAGATCTAACAAAAAAATTAAAAGAATAATAAAAAAAAGATTAATTATTGGAAAAGTTTCTTTTTTGAAAAGAATAGCAAAAAATATTTGTTTTTAATCTAATCATGTACCTGTGTTTTGTACTTGAAATACTTATTACTTCTTCTTTGCATACATACTTATCGTTTGAATTAATATTGAAGTCTTTTGTTTTTTGTATTGTTATTTTGGACTTGAAATTCTCATTTATTTTTCTATGTATAATTATCGCTTAAGTTAATATTGCAGTTTAGAAATCTTTTGCTTTCCTTATATATTAATTGTTTTTATTAATAAAATGTACGACTATTCAATAGCAACTTGCTTGGCATATGAGATTTTCAAGTAAAAAACTGACTTTTGTCAACACAAAATTTTTTCAATACAGAATTTTGTTAATACAGAATTTTGTCAATACAGAATTTCGTCAATACAGAATTTCGTCAATACACAATTTTGTCAATATAGAATTTTTTTAAGACAGTACAGAATTTTGTTTTTACAAAATTTTGTAAATACAGAATTTTGTCACTGCAGAATTTTGTTACGTTAATTTACAGTATTTCGTACGAAAAGAATTTTGATATACAGCATTTTGTAGGGATCCCAATCGGGCCCCTTAGCAAACTTATTAACATCTAGTAAGTATTTTCCCATCCACACACAGATTTGGGAAACAAAGGCCCGTAGTTTTAGTCAAAATTAAGTCGAATCTAATGTTAATTGCAGCTTTTTGACATAATTTAAAAAAAATTAAAAAATTTATTTTCCGGCTTGTTTGAATTCTGAAAATTTTGAATTTATAGTTATTTTTAGTACAGTCAAGTTATTGTTGAAAATTCTGCATGGTTGTCAATTTCCTTTGAATGCTCGGGATATAAAAGTTGATTTTTTTCCATCACAGTTAACTACTACAGGTCGTAAAACTTTTTAAAATTTGCAAACTACTTTGTGTTATTAAATGCATGTTTATGTAGCTAAAAAAATAGTTTTTCACGTTGTGTCACGCTTTTTCACGCGTGAGCGTGAGCGGCTTTCAGTGAAAAATCACGTAATATCCGTGATCGTGCGTGATTGAAACTTTTGCGTGCGTGAGTTGGATTTTCCTCAATCACGTAATTTTCACATATGTATGTACAGTGGCGGTCAAAAATGGATAAATGGTGTCCAGTTTTTAATATTTACAATATTTTTCAAAGTATGATGTTTTTGATATTTTTTTATAAAAATATGGTTCATGCTTTAACAAAAACTATACAAATCACAATTTCAAACTTTATACAGAACTTAGAAAAATTACAAATATTTTTATCTAGATTTCGAGCTTCTTAACCAGAATTTTAAGACATTTTTTGGGTATGCAGTTAACAAGCTTATAAAATTCTACTAAAATGAGTGCAATTTTTGAGCGGCTATAAAATCGCATTGATTTTTATTACTTTTTTTTGCTGACGGCTTTTGCACGTTTTTTTCATATAAACATGAATTTCTTGTGGAAGAATATGAATGGATAGACGCTTCAGAAAAGCTTGTAGGCTATTTTAAACATACTGAACTCAATAACAAACTATCACAAGTGTTTAAAGCAACATGTTAAGACACGGTGAAACTCCTGATATATAATGCTGTCAAGCATTCGCGAAATGCGGCAAGCAGTTCAAAAATTATTAATAGTAAGAAATGAGCTTCATAAACTATCTAGAATAAATTCAACTTTATTGGAAAGATTTTTAGATTTCCTGGCCCTTTCAAGAAGAGTTCTGAAAATTTGAGCGCGGATTTAAATCCAACCATCCATGAGTACGTTCTGTGGTACAAAAAACTACAAAAGCATTGTGAGGCGATAGCATCTGATTCTGAAGTCATTACCGATTTGAAGAAAAGCACAGCTGTTGTTCTAAATAAAAGATTGCAATCAAGTTCAGTCCATTCTCTGGTATTGTTTTTAAATCCCCCGTTTAAAAAGTTACAGTTTTTATCTGCAGAACAGCGCGAACATATAATAGGGACAGTAAATACAATGCTTCAAGATAACTTAGGTAGAAATGTACTTGAAGAAAAGAGCGCTCGCCCTCAGCACGATTTCCAAATTCTGGATGGAGACATTCCTTCTACCTCGAAAAGAGCAAAAACCCGTGCAAATTTTGACGAATTTAAAGATGCAACAAATGAATCTGCAGAAACAGTTTTTGAAAAAATTAATACGGAAATACAGATTTATTTGCAAAAATCGGAAAACAAAAGTTGTGACGATGTTTTAAAATTTTCGGAGAAAGATAAAAGGTTTGCCCCTTCTTTCAAGTCTTTCAAGGCAATTTTTAAACATACCAGCTAACTCAGCAACTAGTGAAAGAGTTTTATCCATGTCAGGCAGAATTCTGTAAGAAAAACGTACACGACTGATTGGTGAAAACCTCGACAAAATATTATTTTTAAACAAAAATATGAGCTAATTTCCTTTTAAAATTACATACGTTGAATGAATATTGTTACCAATTGTTTTTTATACTCGTAATAGATACATAAGTATATCTGAAATTTGTTAAAACAAGAATAGTGCCTTCAGCCCAGCCCTTGCTGGCGTTTTGCCAAGCTTTTTTAATAATACTTGTGTGATAAAAGCCTATTTATAAGAAATGCTATTTATATAAATAAAGTTTCAATTTCAAAAAAATGTCCGTGAGAAACCGTGTGTGAGCGTGCGTGATTGAAAAAATAGGCGTCGTGAGCGTGCGTGAACGTGATTGAAAAAAATATAGCAGGACGTGAGTGTGCGTGATTCACAAAACCATCAACGTGAGCGTGCGTGAACGTGAGCCAAAATTGCTCACGCGCCCATCTCTAATGCCGACCATTGCATTGTGGTGGAAATCATTGCTCCGCTACCGCTGTTCGTATATGGGTGAAACACGCATGAGGTCACAGAGCGCTCAGTAAGCTATGGCATGTCGATCGCTGCGCTAGGTAGAGAAAGAAAAGTGTGTGCTATGGCATGCCCAGACTTGTTTGTCTGAGTTTCAGTTTTGCTATTGCCGTCAGTTGTTTCGGTGCGCACGTAGTTATTTAAAAATACAAAGTTTGATACCAACCGGGGTTTTTCAGTGGATATATAATTCATGTGAGTTATAATGTGAAAGTGTCTATTTAGCAAAGCAGTATACTTCCAGCAGATATTGACCTGGGTTTTCGCACAACTGTTCCTGTTTCATCGTTGTTTTTTAGGAAATTCTTACCACCATATACATAGGTATTATTTACTTTAGTAACTAACTTATGTAAATATTTGCATATTTTTTATGCTTAATATATGCAAATAAAGAAGAAAGTAAACACAACAACCATCGAGTAAATTTTTATTTGTGTCAAACTGAACCTTTTTTTTCAATAATAAACGGTTAGCTGATTCAAGTCTACAGCAAGTTCACAAAATTAATTGAAAACTTGTATCAACCAAAGCATTGTTTATATTTGCTTAAAAATGATTTTATTCAACTAACAATATTGTCCAATCAAGGTACTCGTTTTGTAATTATTAACAAATATACATTTATCCCAACTAGAAGTCTTAAGTAAATTGCAGACTTTCGTGAACTATATATTTATTTCGCCAATCCAATTATGCCACTTGGTCACTATAACCAAATCTTGGTTATTATAACTAAATCTTTTTCTGGGTGTGGGCATCTGGATTAACTATATTGAAGTTTTTTTCATCACTGAAAATAGCGTTTTTCAATTCTTCCTACAAAATTTGTAATTTTTGTGTCTGTGGTTTAGCGAGTTATTTTTTCACCCTAAGTTCCACAACTGTGTTTATTATTTATTGTGCACTTTCACTTGTGGCAAGGAGATGATTTGGGGTTGTATAGGTCCACCAAGCTTATTATTTCCATAGGGGTCCGGATTTTTAAAGGACCTTCTTATTATATTCTGCTGTCCGATTACTTCAGCAGTTAATTAACTACTTGTCATGCCACAAAAATTCATTCCTGTTATATTTTCGGACTCTTCTTCAGATAGTTCAATGCCACGGGATATTATGGGCTATAATATAACTAGGGAAAATAATAAAACAGTTTTTATTATGAAATTAGCTTATTCATGTTTAAGTATTTACCATACAGTCATTGGCGTAGATTTCTGTATGAAAATTTTGCAAATATGATTATTTACTATTGAATATTAACTATTGTTTGTGATAACGGTAGTTAAAATTATAAAGGAACATCAACTTAACACTTACTTATAAACTAAAGGCAATTATAATCATATACAGCAAAAAGTTTTACCCTTCTTTCATAGAGCGAAAATGAAGAAAAACATACTATTGCACATATAATTCTATTACTGGAGTATACTGAATAACACATTGAAATGTGTAATTTCAGTGTATGAATTCTAACAGAAACAATGGTATCAGATATAGAAAGCTGTAATAGTGCTGACTAGCTACATTGTGAAACAATCAGATGACATAAGGACACTAAAAAAATGTTTAAATATGTTCACCAATAATTATATTAATCTAAAAATAAAGATTTGGCAAGCGGTTGTCGAAAGTTATGTAAACTTTTAAAGTTTTTAGGATAATATATTAATCATTTTTAAAAGGTAAATGTTAATACAATTATTTTATTTATAACCCAAATTAACGATATGAAATCCCCTCCACACAAAAATTTGCAGGTAAAACCCATGATTCAATAATAGAAGGTTTGCTCAAAAAAACAGTTTTATCGCCCCTCTTCACAAAATCGGCTCCCTTAGCAAGGCACAGCGTGTGGGTTCGTGTGTGTGAACAAAGCTTTTGTAAAGGAGCTAAGGGAGTGTTAAAACTCGAATGTCACTAATGAGCAAACCTTTAGTTATTGGATCATGGGTAAAACCAAGGTGTATTAAATAAGGTGTGATTGACAACTCAGTGCGGCTCTCTTTTAAGGTACTATAATGTCAAAAAGTATAAACAAACGAGTTAACCTTTAGTGATGCATGTATCTTGTCAGCACTGATACCCAAGGCTTTTATTTTGATTATAGTTTTGTTTTACTTACATTACCTGGAATATATGTATATATTTTGTCAATAAAATAAAACAAGTGGTTTATAAAATCGTTTTACCTATTTTCTTGTTTTTAATTGCCCAAGTTTTATGCTTTTGTGCGTTTACTTTTATATTTAAATTTTTTATTCTAAACATTATTCGACACTTATAAAAGTATGATTTTACATTTGTTTACAATTTTATATGAGAGCTTAATGGTGCATTTACATGGTATGAATCTGTTCATAAGCCGTATGAATTTTCCTATAAAAGAAGCACCAACTCTATGAAGAAATGAATGAAAGCTATATATATTTAACAATTTTGACTTGTATACTAGACAATATTTTTTTTTTGTAAACAACAAATAAAAGAATTTTATTTTGTGCTAGCTTCGAAAATAGAAGCTTATTTTTTTGTTAAATGTGCTTTAAAAAGGACCTACTGCCAATAAAGCCTTGTGGATTGCCATTTTTCCATATTTGTAATGCTTCCATTTAAACATCTTTGTGGAAAAACAGTTTTTTGTTCAGAATTGCTTGTTTACGAAACGTTTGGCATAAGTTGAAATCATAGGGATGCCGTTTTCTTCCGTTTCTCAGTGGATTTTATACTTGAATGGGCACCAAAATATGTATGCAATACTTCTACATATCTTCGTTTAAAGCACAAAACCGCGCATCAAGGAAATGCAAAACCTCGTATGGGAGGTTGCCTAAATTTTAAAAACGGTTCTCTCTTTTAAACTTAATAATCTTCTCTCCTTATGTCTAAGTCGATATTTTATTATGTCGATATTTTATTATAAATGGCTAAGGGCTTGATGTCAGGAGCTTCCGATGACCAAATATCTTTTTTGGCACAAATTTCAGTTCCGAGGTTTTGCAGAACCACGATACGCGCTTTTGTACTTTAAACGACGAATATGTATATCGCTTGAACAATATGTTAGTGTTTGGCCTAGCTTCTCCTCCGATATGCGACGTGCGTGATTTTGTCACACAAAGTAAAGGACAGTTTTACGCCGACTCCGAACGGCAATTGTATTTTAATGAGAAGTTGTTTCCATGACAGAATACACTCGGAGGTTTACTATTACCAACAGAGGGGCAACCACTATTAGAAAAACTGGGCTTGAACTCAGGCTCTGCGTAATGCTCTACAGCAGCCGGCACTACTTTTACATATATTGCTGGTATATTCAAAATACTATCCCGAACTTCAGAGTGTATATATGTAATATAAACAAGTAAGAGCAGCGCTGTCTTCGGCTATGCCGAAGGCTTCATACCTTTCATGAACATCTGCAAATTTTACTTTGACAGATTACTGCTTTTGAATACATCTGCATACATCGATAGAGGAGTTACATACTTATATAAAAAATCGCATCTAAACAATCAGAGGTATGAAAGATATACTTTATATGGCACCAATCTAAGTGATTTTCACTGCTATGTGATCGGTATGTAAACCGGTAACACAATTTATTGGGTTTAGTTTCCTACATAAAGGAGATATATCGCAAAAACTGGTATCTGAACAATCAGTGCTATAGGAGATAAAGCTTATACAGCATAGATTTTGACGATTTTCTCAGTAGACTTTGTATTATTATTTATAAAATATCTTACGAAATTTATCGGTTTTAGCTGTTCAAATAAAGGAGTTTTACAGTAAAATCCCATATCTGAACAATCAGATGTATGGAAGATATATGTTGTAGTCACCCGATCCTTGTTATTTTCACTGTAAGTATTCTGTTAATAATGAGTGAAAATGGTGCGAAATTTCATGTTCCTAGCTGCATAAATGGAGGAGTTATGATAAAAGACCTCATATCTGAACAATCAGTTGTATGGGGGCTGCAGGTTATAGTGACCCGATCTTTGTTATTTTCACTGTAATTCTTCTGTTGATAAATGTTGATAAACATAAATGGATGAATTATAACGAAAAATCTCATATCTGAACAATCAGTTGTATGGGAGCTATAGGTTATAGTTACCCGATCTTTTTAATTTTCACTGTAAGTTTTCTGTTGATAATTATTGAAAACAGTGCGGAATTTCATGTTCCTAGCGATATAAATGGAGGAGTTATAACGAAAAATTTTATATCTGAACAATCAGTTGTATGGGGTCTATAGGTTATAGTGACCCGATCTTTGTAATTTTCACTGTAAGTATTCTGTTGATAATGGGTGCAAGTACTGCCAAATTTCATGTTCGTACCTGCATAAATGGAGAAGTTATAACGAAAAATCTCATATCTGAACAATCAGTTGTATGGGAGCTATATGTTATAGTGGTCCGATTCTTCCGGTTCCGACAAATGATTAATACATTATAAAAATACACCCACCTACCAAATTTGATCCGGATATCTCGAAAACTGAGAGACTAGATTGCATACAAACAGACGGACAGACAGACAGATGGACAGACGGACATGGCTAAATCAACTCAGCTCGACGTTCTGATCATATAAGTATACATTTTAATGGGTCTATCTCTTTTTGTTCTGGTACTTACAAACATCGGACCAAAGTTATAATACCATTTCATGCTCATGAAAGGTATAAAAAGAATGAGAGGTAATATAAGAAAATACACCCAAAATTCTGGAGCAAATGAAAAAATGCTCATTGAAAATAGTTCATATGTATAAATTAAAAGATATAACTTAATAGGTTACAGCGCTAAACAAAAGGAAAAGTTAGAAAAAATAACAATGCGGTTTGAAGGAAACATCAAGCCATAAAATGCTTGTTTGTTTCGTTAATACTCTGAACTTTGTAAGATATGGCACTGTATTATTTGCAGTAGTTTGCAAATAGTCACTAATGGTTCTAAAATCGCAAACATTTTCGTGGGATGTTTTTGTTTGATTTCGAATTGAAAATACATTACGATCATATTGTACCGAAATAAGTGCGGATCCCTGCATTTTTGTAAAAGCCAGAAAGAAGCATAAACTGTATGAAAAAATTAAAGGGAGAAGTATACATGCCTTCCAAGGCGTATTTAACAAGGTGGTGTTGGCCGTATATATGTAAAAAATTACACTAACAAATTATACGCTGATGTCCATACTGTCATTGGTATGAGTTACAACAAACACATCATTTTGACGTAATGGCCTCCACGGCGAAAAACTCAGCTGTCGCCCCAACACCACCTGGTTTAATACACCTTGATGCCTTCTATAATTTTGACTTATATGTATATTTGGCAAGTCTTTGTGTAAACAACAAAAAATACAAATTTTCATTTCTTTGCCAGATTGGAAAATATAGGCTTATTTTTACTTAAACGTGATGTAAAGCTCATTAAAATGTTCTGTAATGTCTTGTTGTAAGTTTGTTATCATAGTTCTTCGTATTTTTATTGTCCACTAAACGTGAATGGCTTCAATTTAAAAAGTTCTAGTACAAAGAATTTCTTTGTTTTGAATTTGTTTGTTTATTGTTTTTAATTTTTAAAATTCATACTTTTGACATGTATGTGAATGGCGGATGGGTTTTTATATTAAAAAGGCATCAAAATGGGAAAAACCCCCTTGGTATCTCTGCTTCTGTTAAATTTTTTATGGGAAGATGTATGAAAATTCAACTTGCTATAATTTCATATGCTTAACAGTATCACAACAGTATGTTTACAGTATCTCCCCATAACTTTTCATATGAAAAAATTTATTATATGCATCCCACTCCAAATCATTGAATTCCTCATTAGAACATGTAGTCCCTCTATTTTAGCGTATCAACAGTTCATATGGCTTCATACCATGTAAATGCGCCATAACTCTAACAATTTTGAAATTAAATTTTTTTCATGCGTAATAGTTTGGATATAAACGAGCTCGTTTGAAAGTGCTTGACTCGGACGGACAACAAATGAAATCACTTTCCTTGAAGTGGTTTTCACAAGCGCGAGATGAATCACGTAAACGTGTGAAACGTTCATATTATCAGGAATAAGGGCGTTTTCCTCGCCCTTTACAATTTTATCCTCACCCCTTATTGTCTCTAAGCCTACGTTAGCTGAGAAAACCGCTTTGAATTTTTCCAACATGGCAAGAGGTCTCTGCGCTTCTATAAGCCGCATGGACATGTGTATATTTTTGAATCCTTAAAAAAAAATTGTAAATGCTATAATCACTTTTTAAAGGTAGAAAAGACAAAAAAAAGGCAAAAAAGGCAACATCAAATGTGTATATGTATATGGAATCAGGGAAATCTAAATCGTGAACATTCTTAATCGAATATACTCTATCTCTTTAGCAGAAAAAAGACTATTTTTATATGAGACTAAATTGAAAATGGAAAACTATGATGAGCATAATCTCCCCGTTAATATTAAGAGCTCAGATTTGGTATGTACTTTCTAGAGGTACCTAGGAACTAGTTTTCGTGTGTCGGATAAAAAAACTTGATTTTTTTTACCCACCCTAAGGTACATATACACATATCAGTGGACTCCACAACAATTAAACGAAGCTTGTATCCATAAAATATTTTTGCTGTAAACCAGTGTAATTAAAGCTTAATTTTTTGGCTCAAAACAAATTATTATTACTTAATTTTTATTTTTTCGATTAAATATAATGATTAGGGCCAATTTCATAATGAAACACTTAAGGTTCCTTTTGCAAAAATTTCCTTTTAGTTAAAGTTTCATTTAAATGTACTTTAAACAAGAAGTGCTTTCATAATACAATGGCAATTGAATAATAACAAAAGGTTCATTTAAATGAAAATAACAAAGTTGGCAATGCTGATTTCGGCAAAATTTCATCAGCTGGTTGTCATAAATATGTTATGATACTACGAAAATGACAATTCTTTTTTTCTTACAAAAGGGACCTTTGTGTCATTTAAATTTCTATTTTGGGTATTTAACTAAAGTGCCTTCATGGGATCCTTTATCTTTAAAGTGGCTTTATGAAATCAATCAGCAAAATAAAGCATCCTTTAAATTTTAAAACATTCTTTAATTTTATTATGAAATCCGCCCTTATAATAATTACCAGGGAACGGATTTTATGGAAATTGCCTTTTTTTTGTGCTAAAGAGATAGAGTATATTCGATTAAGAATGCCCACGATTTAGCTTTCCCTGATTCCATATATACGCATTTGATGTTGCCCTTTTTAGCCTTTTTTAAGATATTTGCCTTTTTTTTGCCTTTTCTACCTTTTAAAAAGTGATTATAGCATTTAAATTTTTTTTTTAAGATTAAAAAATATACACATGCCCATGCGGCTTATAGAAGCGCAGGGACCTCTTGCCAAATTGGTGTTGGAAAAATTCAAAGCCGTTTTCTCAGCTAACGTAGGCTTGGAGCCAATAAGAGGTGTGGATAAAATTGTAAAGGGCGAGGAAAACGCCCTTATTCCTGATTATATCCATATTTAAATTGGGCTCCACTTGTACCAGCTTACGTCGCGGGCACATTTTGTACATTCAAGGCTTTTCTTCGCGAAAATCTAATGAAAATGCTGCCAGAAAACTTGAAATGCATCTTGTGATTCAATGTTACTACAACTATACAGATTAAAGTTGTATGACTTAAAAACTCGAAAGGATAAAATAGTCAAAGATTCAAAGTACAAATTTTTCATATAATGAAACTAGTTCATAGTTTTTCTCTTTTTACTTGTAATATAAAAATTTCTAAAATAAATGAATTTTTTGATTGTTCTTCGTATTTTCTGTCTTTTTTTAGTGCCTTATTTTGCAATACCTAGTGCCTTTTTCTGCCTTTTTCGCTATTTTGTTTTGCCTTTTTTTGCAATACCTAGTGCCTTTTCCTGTCTTTTTGCTATTTTATTTTGCCTTTTCCAGCCTATTTCATTATTTTATTTTGCCTTTTTTATAGGTTTTTAGGTACTAAAAATCCGTTCCCTGATAATTACTATTCAGTTATATTTTTCTACCTTGAAATTATTATTTGTAAAACTTAAAAGGCCACACAGTCGTACCACACACATATGTTGTTAATTAAAACTTGAAAAATAAGGACTATTTTCCATGTTTCATTTAGTCACATTAAAACAAATTAAATTATACCGTTGTCTTTATTTAATTATTCCTAAATTCTAATAAAAATAACATATTATTCCGTACGGAATTTTATTTGTATTTTCTCTTTAAGTCCTCATCGTGTTGGTCCCCTTGCCGTTGGGATGAGGCTTAAGTGGTGGTTTAAATCTTCCTACGGGGGGCTTCAAACCAGCACGAACCAAGAGGGAAGCTCCGTATGGAGATTGGTTGACCACCCGTCTGCGTAACTGTGGGCGTCGTGTTCCTCCAATTATACATACGGAGAGGACCGTACCGACGATTCCCCCACGCTCGTCCTACCCAACCCTTCTCTTCCATCTTTCCCTATCCTTTCCCCCTAATCCAGGGCATTATGCGTCACCGTGCCTATTGGATAGTTTGCAGCCAGGGGTATCCGGCTGTATTCTAACGGCGCTCTCCTGATACCGGGTCACCTCAGGAGGTAGAATGACCTTGCCACGGCGGAGGGGACCGCTGTGGTCGACGTCTCCCTTCTCCCCCCCCTAAATACGTAGTCCGCCACGCTCGCCACGTCGAGCAGTGCGGACGTTTATGAAAAAAATGTACCACAACAAAAAACCCGCCTCGGATAACCGAGAACCTCCCAAAAAAAGTAGACCCACCCAGTCAGGAAGGTCCGGTCTGTCCTCGGACAAGACCAAGCAAGCCAGCGGTGCAAAGCCTGTGGCCAAGCCAGGGCTGAGCAAACGCTCGGTCCCCTCTGGGACTGCCTCAACGGCATCGAGGCCCCCTTCCGGCAACCGGTCTAGCCATGTCCCTAGACAAGCTAGCGAGGATGTAAATCCGTCCGGTGCTGGTAGCAGACCCACTCTCGCAGATAGGTCTTCGGGAGGCAAGGGCAGCCCTGTCAGAAGACAAGCTAGCCCTGCTGCCGTCCCCGCCACTCCAGGAGGCAAGGGAACATTGACAGGTGCAATCCCTAAAGTGGCGTCGGCGACATCAGACCGCATGGCTAAGCCAGCGGCCTCTGAGGTGCGCCATTCTGGCACTAATGTAGCGATGGGCAGTAGCCATCCCCAGAAGCACATTAGTGCATCAGAAAGGTACTATCGTACCAGACGGTCAGCCCTCAGAATCCTGGAGAGACTGAGGGATAAGAAGCCAGAAGAACTGACCTCAGAAGAGCTGGACTCAAGGAATTGGGCCGAAAAGTTTATGGCTGAACACCAGGCGAAAGCCAAACAAGATTCTGCTCAAGGCAAGCGGAAGTCTTCTAGGGAGCTAAGCTCGGAACCCAAGAGAACAAGGGTATCCGCCATTTTAACAGCGGACGAGCTGCAGAAGATCCTTCGCGGACGCGGCGAAGGACACATTTACCAGGGCTGTGATAGACCGCAGCTCACTTGATGGTGCAATATCACCACAGAACTGGGACCTGGTCAACAGGCGACTCTGGGCCGTCTATAAGGAGGTTCTAGGGGAAAACCCAGGACCACCCCCCCAGTTGTGCGGACGCCGGTTGGTTCCAAAACCGCGTCAAACTGACAAGGTGCGCGTACCAGAGATCCGTCGACCTATACACCCTGGCCATCAGTCGCGTAGGCGAGGTCTGGCCGGGTGCACGCCTTGAGGTGATAAAGCGGGAAGACATTCCCAATCGGCCCAGATCCAGGGCCTGGATTCCAGACTTCCACACGGACCCACAGGAAGTGCTGGAATGGATTCGGATGGGCAACCCCGAGCTACCCACCCACGACTGGAAGGTAGCAAAGATAGGCGATATCGATGGCAAGCGAAGGTTAGCGGTAATAGTCCTCAACGAGGAATCAGTAGAACCGCTAGCCAACCAAAACTGGAGGATACTAAAGTAGCGAACGAAAGGCGGCAGGACGAAATCACCTGCAAAACGCACTGGCCTACTACTGAGTCTAAATAAGTCCAATATTAGATTATTAGTGTCCGTCATAACAGGACACTGCCTAATTGGCAAGCACGCCTATCGACTTGGCCTACGTTCACATGACTTCTGTAGAAGTTGTCAAGATGAAGAAGAGGAGGAAACGAGTCTGCACCTGTTGTGCCAATGCCCTGCTCTATCTAGACGAAGACTCTCCACTCTCGGTAGGCAATTCTTCGACAACTTGGAGGACCTTAGATGCGTCGAAATCAGGGATCTTCTAAAATTCGTTCAAAGTTCAAAATGGTTTTAGGAGGGCTTGGGAGTTGCTGACCCAACATGCGTCATCACAATGGGCCCTGAGCCTAAGTGTGTCTTGTAGACGACCGCGACAACCTACCTACCTTCTCTTTAAGTATTTGTATATGCGTAATTACTTAGTTTTTAAATATCTTGACATTAAAGGGAATTTCATTACGACCTTTATTTTCGTTACCATTTTAAAACAACATTTCTGAATTCGATCAGTTATATTATAAATAATTATGCGTTTAAATTTCTAGACCAAAGTGCATCATCATAGCTATCCGAGGCACTGCTCCAATAATCTGTGGGATATGTATAGAATATATTTTACCAAAAATTTACTTACAAAATCACAATTATTGGAAGTTATCGCTTAGATTTTCTAATGAGTTTGAAACGAAAAGTCAAAGCAAAAACGAAACAAAGAAACAGTGCTACTACGCATACGTTTTTCACAAAATTGTCTGCTCCATTTTTTGTTCCATTTTGCCCAGAAATGAAATTGGAATAAATAGAGTAGGCATTACTGTAACGCTGGTATGCTGAAATTGCCAAAATTACAACAACCACCTCCTAAGTGACAACACCTTATTATTATTTCGCCATTTTTTTGGTTCTATTCGCCCAATGTTTTTGCGCGTTTAATTTCTTATTTAAATATTTACTTCTAAAAAAACATCCGGACTTGTAAAAAAACTATTTAATGTTTTCTTCTACATACGTATGTATATCAGTGTAAATCTAGGTCCTGACGTGGTTATGTGTGCATAATTTTGTAAGAAACTACTATTACTCAGTTCTGAACTTTCGTGTGCTTCAGGCATTTCAGGCACAGGAACCTCCCAGGGCATGGAAATTGCACCTGGGTATAAACGCATGCGCTTAAAAATATGGGCAAGTAATAAAATCACTCTCGCTGAAACGATTTCCACAGAACCTCAGCTATTCTCCCATCGAAGTATCCTAACTTCGCAACTAGGCGCCTTAAAGTATAGCACCACTTTAACGTATTGGCTATTGCCACACACAATGCAACGCTCGTAGTTCCTGCTCCTTTTCATTTTTGTATATGTATGTATCTATGAATGCATATGGTCGGTGTTCAAAAGAGAGAAATGTCAAAATCACTTCTACCTTGTTTAATATGCCTTGGGTAAAACCGCTGAGAGGCAGCCTGAACATGTTTTGAAGTTTGCTAACATAACAAAAATGTTTTCAAATTTTCAATCTTACAAATACATTCTCACTTTCAGTTTCAAATAAAAGAAAATTTTAATATTTTCATCTATTTGTTTTTTGTTTTACTTTTATTTGGCATTTCAGTTGCTCTTATAATTTCAATTTTACAAACTTCAAAAAATAAATGATGGCCGATGAATTGAGCGAACCTTTAAATATTTGTATCATGATTAAAACCACAGTATACAGCATGATAAAAAAAATAGGAAGGTAGAACCGCTGAGAGGAATTTTTCAAATTCTTGAAGTTTGCAAGCAATTTAGTTTTAAAATTTATCACACAAACTCACACACACATTCTCATTTTCAATCTCAAACAACAACTTTGAACAATTCCTTTTTTTACTCTCAACTTTATATGATTTTAAAATGTTGGCAAACTTCAGAAAAAAAATTATGGCCGACGAATGCCCAAAATGCCAGACTGGTTAATATAGTATAATTAATGTGTTTTTTTTTTGCATCCTTAAAAATCCTGGTGGTGCCAAAGCCACCCTTGGAGGGCCGCCAGACTTTCAGTTAGTTTAATGGGCCGTCATAGCGGACACATCATGAAAGTTCTAGCCTGGTTATAAATGGTGTACTAAAACCGTTGGCAGCTCTCGGACTATTTGTTGATATATTTGAAATGTAAATTTGAACAACGAAATTCGTAAAAAAAAAAAATATTATAAAACAAAAATATTTTTAATTACTACGTGGGAGGTGGGCGTGGTTATTGGCAGATTTCGCCAAAATTTAACACTAACCTAAATTATACCAAAGGCAACTTCGACACCGCCTTTCGTTAAAATATCTAAATTTTGTTCTAGTTGGCGTGTGCAATTTATCTTGTCATTCTGAATATTTTGATATATATGTATGCATATGTGTAAATATGTATGTACATACATTTTATACGGTTAACAAACGCGCTTGCTTATCTGCATAAACCGTCTTTATTGCATTAATTCATCCATTATCCTCTTTCAAATGTGAATAAGCGGCTGAACAAATACATAAAAATTTCGTGCATTTGAAAATTAGAGAGTTCTGCCTTAAGCAAAGTAATTCTTGTTTTACAGCCTAATCGATGGGACCATTTTACAAAGTCAGCCCACCATTATTCACTCAAAGTTGTATTCGGACCACGGTTTGACTTAAGTAGGAACTGCATCCGGTCATAATCGCTTATGCTTCACGCTCGATTTGCTTGGAATTTTGTTTATATCAACCAATACATTCAAATAAAATGTCAAATAAGCATATTTACATTTTTTGTTTTGGCTATCTGGATTATTGTATACTGTGGATTGAAACTACCTTCTTTCATGATACAAAAATAGAAGGTAGTTTCATTTATTGGCATTCGTTGTTGCTGCCGACCACTTGACTTTTAACAAGTTTATGACATTTAACTAAAATCATGCTACCAGATTCACTAGCAGCAAAATTTTCGTTGGTTGAAAAATTAAGTAAGTAAGTGAAGTTGGATGAAACTATTAAAAGAAAAGTCTTGCGCGTTTCCAAACTGTAATCATTCGGTACACCTGTGCAAAGGTTCGAAAATAATGTTTTTTGCTTTTCGGAGGATAGAGTACGTAATACGATCTAATGCAGTTTGATGACAAATTGCTGACGCCAAATATTTTCAAACCTCTAAACGAAGTATCATTATCCGTGGAAGAGGGAGGAGGTCGAGTTAAAAAGATGACCTGCAGCTTGTAACAGTACCACTTTTTGGAAAGTATATTTGTCATTTGTCATTTCGTCATTTATTGAACAAGAAAATTAGTACAGTAAGATTTTGAATCTTTTATAGTACGACAGATAGAGTGGAACTCAGGTTGTTAATACATTTACAAAAACATTACTATTTTGATATTAAAAATGTAGGCTTACATATGTATATACTTAAGACTAGCTCAATAGTTATAATTTCAAACAAAATAAAATAAATAAGATGGTCAGTCTTGATAAGTTGGGACAAATAATTATAAATAACAGTTCTATAGTTGCTTTTGTTTATACTACTCCTTATGGCAGTAGGAATCAAGTTCCATGGACGTACTGGGTTCACAAAAAACAATCTAGTCGAGGCTACAAAGTTAAATCTTAGGACAATAAAATCGTATAAACGGGACGCTTGAAGGCGTTTTAGTTAGCATAAGCCCATAAAGAAAGATACAGCTTCTGGCTTCAATGTAGTCCAGGATTTGACAGCTCAACAGATCGTATCTCCACTGGGATATGTGTTCAAATTTACGCAAGCCATGCACATACCGAGTGATATTTTTAAAAATGCACGAAACTATGTATTTCTAACAAGAATTATCCACACAAGATGAAAACTACTGCAGTTTCATTTTATAAAATTTTTGTTTATAGAAAAATTCATAAGTAAGAGACAGTTCAGGTACGCTTCAGTTATTTATACAATGATTTTGGGTTATCGTGTCCAAACGCGTGACCCGAGTCAAAAAATTTTAACATATACGTCTGGTCAAAGGATTAAGCTTTAATTTAAAATATTTTGGTTTTAAATATGCACTTTTTTTTGTAAATTTGGAGGTGGATTTTGCGGAAAAATACTGTGGATGGCGCAACCAGAGTTGGACTGATGAGGTTATTTTTTATAGTGTGGCCGAAAGCAACCAAAACGGAAAGGAGTTTTTCCTGTCAGCGAGCCCAAAGATTTGAGCAGGTTCAAATGCTATAACACATCACGCTAGCTGACCCACTTATTAAATTTTAGTCAAACGCTGATAAGTATTATTGAGGAATTAGTGCTATTTAGAGTGTTTTTAGGGCCACCAAAATTAATTTACGTGCTCAGTCGGTTTCCGAGAAAATCGCAAAAATGTGTTTGGGTTTGAAATTGGTTTTTTGTTAGATAGTGAGTTGTATTTTTATTAAAAAAAAAATAAACATTAAACAAACAACAAAAATAGCCGAAACTGGTCACAATATCGTGTCCCTATTATTTTTCACATGACTGTATGTGGGCGTGTCCAACCACGACCACTTTTACATATTACAGTTTTTACTTTTAACAGACCTTCGGGTAAAAGTTTTATCCCTATATGTTCGCCGACGCTTAGTCTTTTTGAAGACTCAACAAAATCTATTTTCGGGCACCACGATTTGAATTGGTGGAACTGCTGATTTTTGGCGTTTGGGTCTTTGCCAAAACAATGCAAATTTTTCACAAACGTAATTAATACATTTTTGCAACTCATACGGATCTGGCTCAAAACCCTCATATTCAATTCTTTCGCTATTGCATCCAGCAAATTTTGAACTTTTTGGGAATGCGTACCGAAATTTTCACGCCAAATCTCAAAAACATGTAATCGAGAAAATTCGCAGTGTTAACTTGTGCCTAGAAATATTTTGAATTAGAAAATTAGGGGAGAGGCTCAAAATCCCCAGAAATGCAGTCCCCCCACACAAAATCCCCAGTTTAAAAAAAATCCCCAAACACAGAATCCCCAAAATTAAAATCCCCAAAATTACAATCCCCAAAGTCAAAATACCCAAATTTAAATCCCCAAGGTTTATTTATATCAGCATGTAAAAAAAATTATAGGGGTCTTCATACCGAGCTTGGTACTCGGTGTTCGGTAATTTTTCCACGTGTATTTTGTTTGTGTAAAATTATTTTATTTTCGGTTTACCGATTACCGAACTATCTTGGTAGCAAGCTTGGTAATTTTTCTGATAGTTGGTAGACTGCAATCAGCTGTTCGATATTTATTCAATTTTAAATCTGCCCGCTGTCGAAATGCATAACGCGTATAAGTAAAATTTATAAAATTTTCTGTTACAATTTTTTTTTTTTTGTAGGGAAAAGCTACGAGTCAGCTATTGATAACCATACCTACTCGTAGTTTACCAAACTAACAAAAGTAAGCTGAGAATGACGTTTACAGTTAATAAAATTACCTAGTACCAACTAGCAGTTTACCAAAACTACCGAAGTGGATGTGAAGACAATTAATTGCCAAAATGCATATTCTTGTTCTTGTCTGGTTTTATTGTTGTAAAGTAATTGTTTGTATTAACATAAGAAAACTTCTGCATTTGACTGCAGTAGAGGGAAATTGAGAGCGTGGTAATTGTTCAATAAAAAAAACATAAAATGCGCCGTTATCTATATTACGGCTCACTTTTTGCCTTATTTTACTTGTTATCGCTTATTTGTAAGTACGTTCAATAAAGCAAATCCAAAGAAGTCATTGAAAAGTCTGCATTGTGAAAATTATTTTTTTGGACAATATATAAAATGGAGGTAAACGTGAAAAATCCAATAAAGGAAATGATTTGTTATTTGTTGAGGGATACGCTTACATGCAGATGGCATTCTAAAAATAAAAAGCAAGAATATCGGTTTTTTGTTTTATAAAATTATGTACATATGAATTGTTATCTCTTATTTCAATTTTTGTTCTATGCATATACTTACATATGGGTGTTTCCATACAGCCGTACGCGACATTCGTACGCTTATAGAGAAACGTAAATCTATCAAAAATAGAAGTTACAGAAAAAAAATATTACGGTTATGTTGCAACCAAAGGGTACTGTGTTTGAGAAAAAAATAAGCAGCCTCGAAACTTTGGTGTGGAAAATATCCGTTCAAAACCAGGTGATAACGTACGCGACAAAAAAAGAAGTGGTTTTAAGGCACATATACATATATGCGAAAGTCTGCAAATCATGAGAGTTTTTCTTTTCTTTAAAAATTCCTAAACCAAGCTAAATAATGTACCTTTACAATCCTTCCATTTTTTGATAGAAATTATCTCTGGTTAGTTTTTATTAAAAAAAAAAATTATAATAACGTACGCGACATAACGTACGCGACAGATTTTTCCCCCATACAATATTTTTACTAGTAACACGTACTAAATTAAAATTTTTCAGTTCTTCTCTCCACCGTTTCGCGTTTTCAAAACCTTTTTCCGCCATCTGAATACGAAATTTAAAGTTATAAAGCCGTTTGAATTCATTTGCTTGCATTTTCGGTTTAAATTTTCATGGAAACACGCATATATGCGAAAGTCTGCGAATCATGGGAGTTTTTCTTTTCTTTAAAAATTCCTAAACTAAGCTAAATAATGTACCTTTACAATCCTTTCATATTTTAAGAGAAATTATGTCTGGCTAGTTTTATATTAAAAAAAAAAAAAAACAATAACGTACGCGACAATTTTTCTCGTAAGTAATAAAATGTATTTATTGAGAACTCTTCTCGCCACCGTTTCATTGTTTTACAACTATTCTAAATAATTTAAATGGAAAATTTGAAATTAACATTGGTTTTGATGTATTTGATTAAAATTTTCTTACTTACAATAACGTATGCGACAAACCTTAAAGGGTAATACAATTTTTTTACTTTGGCTGGAAAGAAAATTTTACTGTATATCTTTAACTATAAGAATTCTCGCTTAAGAATTGTAATCTGCATTACCTGCGACTGCCAATATACAAATGACATAGACAAACAATTTTTGCATAACGTACGCGACATTAGAATACTATCAGAAGCAAATCAAAAAATTACCGTTATTCGTGCTCTAACTTCTTCTTTTTCTCATTTTTATAGTTAGTTGTTATTGCAAATTTGACTTTAAGATGTAATTTTAATGTTTCAAATCTCTTAATTTAGTTAATAGGAAAGAGAAAATAGTTCATTTCATTAGAGAAAACTGAGTCGAAGAGACATTCAGTTTTACTCTTCCATTTTTGAGTTTTAAAATTCCTATAAGCTGAAATACTTCAATAATATAAAAATTCGAGTATTTTTCTCTTATTAATTCGTCTTAAAAACCCTTTTCAGTTGTTTTTATTTTTTCAGTCCTGGTTGACATTTTCATGGAAACATCCATATGTATGTATGTCTGTCTCTTAAGAAAAACGTTCAATACTAAAATAACTTTGAAGGTCAATATGGCCCAAACATGAAATCCCCATGGTTTGTGTGAAATGCGTTTTAGACCTAATCAAAACGCATTTCACACAAACCATGGGGATTTCATGTTTGTGGATTTTGTGCTGGGGATTTTGAATTTGGGGATTTTGATCTTGTGGATTTTGATTTTGGGGGTTCTGTTTTGGGGATTTTGTTTTGGGGATTTCGATTTTGGGGATTTCAAGCCCAACCCGAAAATGAGATATGTAAATCAAGAAATAAACATGAAAAAAACTGTAGAAAATAAAGAGTTTGGATTAGGTTATAGAATACTACGCGAGCCTCTGCAGGTCAATGCATCTACACTGAACACTTTTATAATCTTAAAATATTAACAAACAATATGTAAATAAAAATATTGAGGGCCGATAGGGGAAACACACTTAAAACATTACCTAAATACTTGAAAGATGAACAAAGAAACACACAAAATCCTACTTTTCTAAAACAACGATTTGCATAGAACACAACACGAATTATCTAAAAGTTTAATAGTAGAAATAAAGTCAATACCTTTATGTACAATATCCATTGCATACAATTTTAACTCACTCGGCTTTTAACAATATTTTAATTACGTTAAATCCAATTAAATTTTCAGCGTGCTGACGCTGTACAAATAAAATGAATAATTGATGACACTCTTGTTGCTTTTTTCAGAAACAACCGTTAGAATTAAAACAAAAAATATATGACAACATGAAGTTTGGGAAAAAAACTGATTGCAAAGCCTATTTTGGTTCAAAAATTTTTACATATCTACATTTTTTTAATTTTGGCCTATGGCAGCAACCACTGTGCATTGATAGCAAACAATACATCAGAGGATTTAATGTTGTGAGTGGGAAATATTTTGTTATTTGTACAATGCCTTCTGGTGGCGAGCGGAGGGAGAATGGGTGTATCACCCCCTTATAGAAAGATCACAGTATAAGAAAAGTCATCCTTCGCCTCCCTGCCCCTTATACAGGCACTAGGGGGCCTATTTCAAAATGGGGTAAAATCAGCATTTTCGCAAAGAAAAATTAAACTCGTGTTAAGCCATCAGCAGTATTTTTGCGAAGTATTTTCCTGTAAGCGAGAAAACTTTTTAAACAGCTGGTTCCGTCGTTTGAGAGTATAAACAATCAAATAAAACACCTCTTTGAGGTAAAATTCTCGAGTGACGAAAGCTGAACTAGAAACACTAAATTTATGATATCAATTTCGTGACGAAAATTATACACATTTTTTAACTGCCTTTCAAACGTAGGGAAAATCTGGTGGACGTCTGGATAAAAACATCCAAATCTCGTGTATATATAAGCGAGTCATTTCAGCATGCTACTGTGGCTGCTATCGTCACTCGCGCGCACTGCCGTGCGCTGCGATACCGAAGCTTGATGGTCAATCAGCTTGGGCCACTCCATCGGCATCGTTTTCCGAAGAGGAAACTATATATACTATATGACATCCATCAACATCTACTATCTCATAATTTTATCGACTTGCATTATTTCAAGTAATACGTACTAAATTTCTCGATATCTCAATTCTATGGATTATGTGTATGGTGTCAGGTTACCACTACATACTAAATTATGTTCGAAAATCGGACTTTTTCTAGAAAAACGAAAGCTACAATTTTTTTCTTTTCACAATTTATTTACCACAAAAAATGCTACGATAAATGTCGTTGTAACATTTTCAATCTGCCGTATTCTAACAAAGTCACAAACCTTAGCTCATCACTGCTGTGATTTCTAGTGCGCCTCAAAGTTTGCGCCGCTACAACACAAATTTTTAAGTTGTGCATTTTTCTAGCGCTTGAAATCGAATTTTTGTGGCACATTTTGCGGCGCACTAGAAATCACAACAGTGATGAGCTAAGTTTTGTGACTCTGTTAGAATAGAGGGGAATATCTCAATTCTATCGAGTAGGTGTATGATGTGAAGTTAGCACTACATACCATATTTTTTTAAATGAGAGCTGCACATTTTTTTTCTTTTTACAACAAACTTAAATCAAAAAAAGCTACAATTTATGCCGTAGTTAACTTTTCTAATTTCGAAAAGTTGAGTGCTAACTGTCAACGTTGTCATTAGAACAATACACAATGTCGTATATGGCTTTCAAAACGGTCTTAAAATCGATTTACTTTGTGGTCACTGCAAGGGGCTATACCTACGGTGACCATCCGTCCTTTATTTTAAAGGACAGTCCTTTATTTTAGCCCTCTGTCCTTTATAATTTTTTTCAAAATAAAGGACGCCTTTTGTCCTTTATTTCTTAAACTGTCCTTTAAATCAGCTCTGCATTTTTCAAAGCTAAATTTTTAAACACAGAATAGTATGAAAAATTAAAATGTCCCTCATAAAATATAACGAAAACCTTCGCCAGTTCGATTTGCACCCCACTTAAGGGTTTTTATTTAATAGGTAATCTTTGCACAATCTATAAAGCGCAGGGATCGTGTTGCACGCTGAGTTTCTAGTTCCACTGAAAGAAAACAATAAACCCCCTGCTGCACAGTGGTTCAAAACTGGCATTTAGCCTTCATTTTTTCACTTAATTTTACCATTTTTTTATGAAAGCTTATAATATTTACAAGAGACCAGTTGAACCTGATTTGTGAATTTTTATTTGATTATATTAAATTTTTTACAGCAAAATGCAGAAAAAGTGGCAATTTTGAAGAAAATGTATTCTCCTGTTCCAGTTAATAAATGTTACATAACAAAGACTAGTTGAAAACTATTGTATGGTTCCCCAAAGCGAAAAAATTACAAAAAAAAAATTTTGAAATGTTATAAAAAAATTTTCAACAAAATAATTTTTTTTTTGTTTTTAGTAAAAATTGGTTCAAAAATGAAGACTATGGTGAATTATGAACATTAAATTCCAATTTTGAACCACTGTGTACTGGCTTCGGCGTTCGGTATGAATTATGGTAAACGCATTTTGGCAGCAAAGGCTGACTTCATTTTTCGGAATCGGTTAATTAACTGGTAAATATTTGATTTAAATTACGATATGGGGAAGGTACTTTTATCAAGTTGTATGTACGTATTCCCAAATCATTTTGAAAAAGATTTCCTCTATTTTACGTTGGTTAATATGGTCACCCTAGCTATACCGCCAATGAGATATGTGGCTCTTGAAGTGGTGATTTTGCAAGGGCCTTGTATTAGAATATTAGTTTATTTTGTGAAAATGAATAATTGAATTGAATAATTTGTAAAAATTTTTTTATTGCTGACAGAAAAGTCAGTATCATCAAAAAAAGCATTGGTCACTTCCCAGCAAACACAGTTTCAAACGTTTGAGAAAAAATGTACTTCTCAATTTGATATCAAGTGTTTTTCTCAAATTATTCTCAAGTTGAAAACGGGGTTTACATTTTACATTTGAAATTCATTTGAGATTGATTTGAAGAAACATGGCAAGTGTCAAACGATAGAGGTCTTCATCTAAACCGATAACTTTATCAAGCAGATAATCTTATAAGTTTACGCACTCTGTTACATGAACGACCCACACTCTCTTTTCGTTTACACATGCGACAATAGTCGTGTTTTCTTTGGTTATAGAGCTCAGTATCACTAACTTTATACTACTAGCACGGGGATAAAGAAATTATAGAAACTACCTCACTAATTTGGAAAAAATTATATTTACGAGATCATCTTATATATTATTTCTCTAAGGTGTTTTTTTGTTAGTCTCCCTTTTTCTACTTTTCTATGTAAGTAATTCCACTAATGAGGTGTCATTTGAAAAGCCAGAGGTACCCTGAGTGGTTTTTAGGTAATATTAGTGGTCATAACACCTCTGAAGTAAAGAAATTTGTAATTGTTAAGCCACACTAACAGTATTTTGTACTGCAGCACCATTGTAACTGCAGCATCGCATACACCGTATACGACAGTGGTGGGCGCGCACATAATTCAATAAGCACTGTGTTGCTTCTTTGCAAATTAAAAACAATTGTAGCTTATGTACGTGTGAAATAGAAATATACATTTTTGTGCAATATGTTTATTTTTATATTCAAATAAAACACATTTAGCCGATGAAATAAATCACACAATTCAAGTGTAATTCTTAATATTTCGTTTGAGATGCCAACTTTCCTGCAAATACATTAGAATTCGCAAAAGGAAATTCACTACTAATTGCCGACTTTGCGTACTTTTATACTACCATTACATACAGCAATCATACCGCGTATTAACTTGACTCCATCAGATCCAACTGTACCCTTTCAAATGACAAGAAAAGAGTTCCCTATAAAAGTAGCTTTTGCTATAACAATTAATAAAGCCCAGGGCCAGACTCTTGACAAAGCCGGATTATACCTACCTAACCCTATGTTTTCCTATGGACAGTTATATGTAGCATTTTCTAGAGTAAGACGATTCTCAGATATTATTGTTTCTGTTAAAGAAACATCTAATCAAAAAGTTAATTCTGAATATATTTTCACCTCAAATATTGTATGCAAAGATGTATTGTAAGTAACACCATGTTTCCCTCAACTCATGACACTCATATATGAGTCAGTTTGTAATATGTTTTTATGTACCTAATAAGTATAAGTTCTGATGTACTATAAATCTCATTCACGCTTGGTAATATACGTATAATCAAAATAAGGGATTTATAAGAATAATTCAGTTTATTATTTCCACGAACTATTAGAACAGTCTGCTTCTATCTGTTGCTACAAAGAGGGATGAGTTTACTGTGTATTTCTGTCTGCGCAGTCTGCACATGGGCCCGCTTGTATCTATTTAAATAAATATACATATAACATAAAGGCTATTTATTTGAAGCAAGTTAAAAGAAACAATAGCAAATTGTCTGTTTGTGTATGAATTTATTTGTCACGGCTACCAAACTTTGCGGCCAAATTATCAGTGAAACAAAACAAGCAGACGGGATAATAATTGAACCAGATCTCTATCAGGATCATATCGTTGTTGTTGAATTTGCGTGCAAAATTTGTATGCGGATCCCGATTATTGCCCAAGAAAACATAGCTAGAGTTGCGACAGAGTTGCATTGGCTTCAGTTCAGTGGCCGTAATTTTCAAATCAATATCAAATAATTTCCAAACGTTTGACATTTGAGAAAGGGCTTTGATTTTAAACCATTCTCAAATGTATTTCAAACCAAATTGTTTGCTGGGATTACTCGAGAAAACTCAAACTGCTCGGCTCATGCTCGAAAATTTTCGAGTATTGAGGATTGAACAAGTGTACTCGTTGCTCATACACTCGGGCCATGATTCAATAATAGAAGGGTTTTGTAATAAAACAGTCTTCTCGCTCCCACACGTAAAATCGGCTCCTTTACTTGTGCAGAATGTTGTTCACTTTACAGTTTCTAGTTATATTAGTAGTAAAACCAAAAATTCTTCATACTAAATATGCCAACCACCTTTATTTGCGTAATTTTCTGGAACAAGTATAGAATAGGGACCGTTTAGCTATAAAATAACCAAAAGTGCCGATTGATAGAACTTTTTATGCTGATTTCAACGATACCAAATTTATTTGGCGCAGGTAAAAAACAAAGAAGATATAAGAGGTTTATTTGCTTTGTTTATTTATATTTTTTATTATCACTTAGTTCTTAAAACCCAAAAGTAGATCACGATAAAATATGTATATCGAATTAAAGATAATCGCGTGTACTTTCTAAATAACATTAAACTATGTTCACATTACCAACATAAAATACTTAGTTTCGTTTAAAACACCTCACTAAATTAAGTGCGTTCATACACGCGATTCTTTATTTGTCTTGACAGCTTTGTAGCAACCCTGTATTATTGTTTATTTAACCAAAAGAGATCGCGAATGTGAGTACTTGCGTATATTTTTTTATTCTGAGTTGTTTGTGGTAATTTTTTAGATTTTAGATGAGTGATCAAAAGAGAAAGCTTCTGGAAATATTTTACAAACTAACACGCGCGATTATTAAAAACAAAAACGTCCAAACACAATGACATATCAGTTATGGGACAATACTTTTTTCGATTATTATCGATAAAATTAGAGCCGACACTGATTTGTTCGTGATTTGGTTCTTGGTTTAAGATAAACTACGTACTTTTAACTTAATTTACTGAGAGACTTTACAAGGCGAAATTACTTAGTTTGTACTTAATTTATGCGTAAATTAAGATTGACCTCTAAATTACGCCAATGGGAACATAGTTTAAACTTCTTTATCATTAATCATGCAGTTTTTCCAAAAAAGGTTATTTCATGAAAAAATAACATTTGTTCGTTTTTTAGCGGTTTTGGTTTAAATATATAAAAAACAATTTCAATTATGTACATCAGCTGAAAGATAAATTGATTATTTTCATGGTGAAGTTATTAGTTTTTAAATCGGTTATGTGGTTCAATAAGATATTAATAATTAAAAAAAAATTTAAAAATTTAACTTTAACCGTCTTTATATTTCACTAGCGCTAAATAATTTTGGCATGGTTGAAATAAGTGCAAAAAATTCTATTGGTCTGCATTTTTCGTTTTTGCATAGCTGAACGGTCGGTATTCTAGATTTGTTCCAGGAAATGACAAGTAACTTAAATTAAAAATCTATATTTTTATCTATTGTTTAGTATTTTCATGAAAAAACCAAATATACTTCGTTTTTGCATAGCTGAACGGTCGGTATTCTAGATTTGTTCCAGGAAATGACGAATAACTTAAATTAAAAATCTATATTTTTATCTATTGTTTCATGAAAAAACCAAATATACTGCAAATTTACATAGAATTAATAATACACATTTTACTTCTAATTGTATACTTTGCTCACTTTGTTAGTACCTTTCTACTACCGTTTTCGCAAAAGGCGATCACATTCTTCCCCTTACTCCTACTTTCAAAATACAAATCTAGATAAAGGAGTGTCAGATTTGAGCTGTCACAAATTACATAACCTTGTGTTATTGAACCATGATAAAAACATAGCAAGGTAGAACCGTTCTCTCAATTTGTCGGCCATGATTTTTTTTTTGAAGTTTGCCAACATTTTAAAATCATATAAAAGTGAAAATAAAAAATTGAAGTTGTTCGAAATTGTCGTTGTTTGAGATAGAAAATGAAAATGTGTGTGTGAGTTTGTGAGTAAATTTAAAAATTAAATCGTTTGGAAACGTCAAGAATTTTAAAAGAGACTCTTGCACATTATCACACTAAAATTGACGCGGCTATAAAGCTTCATACTCAAAAAAACTTCTGAGTAAATAAATTTGAAGTTTGAATGAAAATTAGTTGATTTTTTTTTTAGATTTCTACAAAATTTTAAGCGTGGGTTTACATGTTTTTTTTTAAATGAACTTTATTTTAATTGAAAGTGAACATACTGAAAACCAAATTTCAATGATTAACCATAAAACAATATGAATTGCATAAAGCTTAAAGGGGAAAAATGCCTTTAAAAAAAGAAAAGTGGATGATCTCCAGCAAATGATCACTAAACGCTATATACCGTCTGAATTTCATTAATTTTGTAATAGAATTATAGAAATATAAAATAAGCTCTTTAATTTTCAATTTAAATTATGCTTTTAGGATTTAGTTTAAACCAGGGACGTGAACCGGATGAAAAATTTGGTCGGTTCGGTTCAGCGGTTCGAACCGTTGTTGCACTTTTGGATTGTTTCGTCAAAGCGATTTTTTTTGGTCTTTGAACAGGGGTTTCGGTTCGGTTCAACGGTTCGAAAAACAAAAAAAATAACGCGCAAATTTAAGTGTCAAGTGTCAAGTGCAACAACGCGCAAGGTTAAGGGTCAAGTGAGATGTGCTGCCTTTACATTTGATATTGTCACATGGTAAAAAAACATGGTAGGTATTACCATGTTTAATAAAAAGAAAAAAATTGGGTACATTTATCTATTGAAAAGTGGTTGAAACGAACCTTTAAACCTTTAACAAAAGTGGTTCGGTTTTCGGTTCGGATCAAACATTTGTGGAAAATTTCGGTTCGGTTAATGGTTCAGTTAATTAATAGAAAAAAGCGGTTTTCCGGTTCAAAACCGGTTCAGTTCAAAACCGGTTCACGTCCCTGGTTTAAACCCTAAACCACGCAAATAGTGACATGTGCTACTATTCCACGCAAATAGTGAAAGGTGCTAGTTTTCCATGCAAAAATCTGAAATGTGCTACTCTTCCACGCAAATAGTGAAATGTGCTAGTCTTCCACGCAAATAATGAAATGTGCTAGTCTTCCACGCTAATAGTGAAATGTGCTAGTCTTCCAAGCGAGTGAAATGTGCTACTCTTCGTAGGGACCGACGATATATACATACATACATGGATTATTAAAAGAAAAACAGATCCACATTAACTGCAATCAACATATGTACATATGTATGTATGTATTTACATACATTCGCTGCGATTAGGTTATAAATATTGCGCCATCTCTTACTGAAAAGCCGAAATACCTACACACACTTACTCTCTGTCTCCTTCTCTCACTTCCAATGCAGGCACATGTTTGCAAAATGATGACGAAGTGCTTTTGTATGGAAAATCATTTATGCTCATATATTTGAATAAAATAAACATACTTAGAAGATATTAACCATTCCATCCCATATACCAAACGAAAGGAAAAAAATGTAATTTTTGATTAAGGAAAACAAAAACAAAATCATTCGAGCGGTTTTCGAGAATTTTGGTAATAAAAATAATTTGCTAATTTTTTCAACAATTTTTTGCCTGAAAATGCTCGATATTTGTTGAATGAACCTATATCCCGCAAAATGAAAGTTATATCCGCAAATCATAAGTTGTTAGAACACTTTAAGTGCTCAAAATTGAACCCCAAAATAAGCCAATATTTACCGTTGTTTCTCGGACAGACACCGAATCGGTTACTTACAGAATTGTACATATCTGTCAATAGGTTTGGAATTTTGTCTTTGAAACGTAATACCTCTCTTTGAAATCGCTTCAATAGTTCTCGTGCAATAAGCGTTTTCGCGAAGCTCTAAATATTACAACTACAACATTTGAGCATAGCCTCCATATCGAAACGTAAGACGTATTCTACGTCAAAAGCTGATAGCTTTTATTACTTTCAAGAATTATCAGGTACGCGAATGCAACTAATTTTGAGCGTTATTTTGACTTTACGAACTTCACAGTTAAGCAGGGATCACACGATTTGTGCATTTGTACACAAAATGCCAAATTTAGATTTGTCCACATTTGCGCATTTGGATAGCGATGTACAAATGATTTGTTTTGCTATCAGACGATTTGGCTGCCAAAGATCCAAATGATTTGGCACACATTTGCGCACAGCAGTAAAGTGACAAATATTGTCCACATTCATTCACACGATTTGACTATTTGGTCATAAATACATACTTAAACAGCTGATCCAGTGTCAACCATACTTTTGCATCTATGATTTTGTGAGATTTGAAGTGAAATAAACAAAAATAATATGTACGCACAGGTACTCAGAATTTGAATACACTCTCAAAATCTGGGCTGAAGGTAAAAAACGCGTTTTTCATAGGTTGAAGCATATATTTGCTCGTAACTTTATTTCTGTTTGCCCGATAAAAAATACTTACATATGCCATTTAAGAGAAAACATTTCGTTGTTTACAACCATTTATAAATGGTTAATTTGTCTTCAGAATGGGCACCCTATGTATGTATACTAGTTAACAAAATAGTCGGACAAGTCGTAATTTAAAATGAAAAATGTTAAAAATTTAAATTTTGCATATCGATGGCTGAGTGGAAGGTCGACCTATCTCGGAAGCCAGTTCAAAAACGCCCTGTCTCTGAGAGTTTTTCAAGAACGCCCTACTTCAAAGTTTGATTGAAAAACGCCCTATTTCGGAATTTGGTTGAATAACGCCCTATCACAGAATTCATTTCAAAAACGCCCTATCTCAAACGAAAATACATTGCAAATAAGCCGATATAGGGCGTTTTTGAATTGGCAGCTGAGATAGGGCGTTTTTCAATGAAATGCTGAAGTAGGGCGTTCTTGAAAAGTTTTCTGAGATAGAGCGTTGTTAAAAAATTTTCTGAGATAGGGCGTTTTCGAACTGGTTGCCGAGATAGGTCGATCTTCCACTCAGCCATCGATATACTCTGTAAGATTCCTTTCAGTGATCGGACTTCTACCACATTGTTGTAGATCTGCCACTTTTTTGAACACACATACCACTCAAGGTCTGAAATCTACCACATATTGGCGTTTTTGAGTAGTTTTATTTTTGCTCAACATAATTTTCTTAATTTTAAGAGCAAAAATTGTCCAACACTAAACACTAACAACAGGCAGAATGGGAGGACAAAATAAACTGTAAAATAGTAAATTTTCTCAATATTCAATTTTACGACATCAAACATGGTGTTATTGTGTTAAATTGCAAAATATATGATTTATAAAAGGAATTAATAGCGAAAATGATAAAAACCGACGATTTTTGTGAAAGCATTAGCAAATTTCAGTGCATCTCAAATTTCTAAAGCGTTGTTTACTTTTACTTGAGGATTGTCAAAATCGGCAAATCCCAAGTAGCATTTCTGGATCGAGCCACGTTTGTTCGCTACATCGTGATGTGATAAAAAAAAAGCTGGAAGGAAACTGTCAAGGAAAAAAATTGCCAAAACCAACGCAATTTTTATCAACTTCAATCATGCACTTTATTATACTAAAATTAATTTTGTTTTAGATTCTGATTAAAATGTTTGCAATTTAGGAGAAACCTTTCAGATTTTTTTTTAATTTTTGTACAAAGTTTGATCCAAAACCTGACATTTTTTTGAAATCTATCAAATTTTTTTAGGTTCTACCACACAAATTTTTTTAAGTCCGATCACTGATTCCTTGCTTTCTTCCTTGCTTGCTTTCTTAAGATAAATCAGCAATTTAAACATTGTTGTAAGCAGCGATATGTCTTATCTCGAATCACATACACATATACGTATTTTTCACCGGGTAAACAGAAATAAAGTTACGAGCAAGTATACCTGTGCGTCACCCTTTGAAAAACGCGGTTTTTGACCTTAAGCCCAGATTTTGAGGGTGTATTTAAAATTTTGAGTATGCAGATTTCACTGCTTAGATAGATCTACAACAAGTATGAACCTCGAAAAAAACTATATACATTTTTTTTTTGTCACATAGTGTAATTTAGATCGTCTTTAATAATCTGTATTCGTCGTTTAAAGTACAAAACCGCGTATCAACAAAATGCAAAGCCGCCTATGTGAGGTTGCATAAATTATTATCTAGATAGTAAAAACACTCATATTTCAAAATGTTTCTCTTTTTTATAAAGCAATCGCATGTATATTTCAGGACGAATGGATAAGGATTGAGCCAACAGCTTCTGTAAGCAAATTCAATTTTTGGCAGCAAATGTCAGTTACGCGATTTTGCAGAATGACGGTACGCGGGTTTGTACTTTATACGACGATATGCATGTATGTATATGTGTATAGCCAGCAAAAACTTCGGAAAGAGATCCGAAAACTGAGAGAAAGGTGAATAGTAAAGTGCCACGAAGGGTTGTGAAACGAATACTGGTTTTCTGAAATTTTTCATTCTGAACTTCAAATATGCTTTTTCAAAGTTAATTATACTCAGAAGTTAATTATACTTTTAATATGTTCGTCTGCCGGCATAAGAACCTGGGACCTCATGAAAGCTTACAAATAGTCGCACGCCTCTCTGCACACTCAGCTACTGTCGAATACGTATAATACGTTTTCAAATGTTCAGTTTGAGCAAATATTTTAAAATTGTTGTTTTCAAATAACGTGATATTTTTCGGTAGTTTTCGGATACGAATATTATATTAAATATTAAAATTTTACCAAAATTGGAAAATACAAGGGTTCACAAGCACGAAATGGCAATACCGCTCAACAATATTTGTATATTTGTCACTGACATTTGTCATCAAGTGGCAAATCAGATATTTGGTCATTTGCGTAATTTTTATTTGGCTTATGTAGCAGCATTGCGTTCACACGATTTGGCCACCAGGGTTGTTTTTCATTTGCCACAAGAAGGCAAATATTTGGCTTTTCTCATAAATGACAAATGTAATTTAGCGTTCACATGATTTGTCTATGAATTTGACAAATTTTTAGCCAAATGTACAAATTGTGTGATCCCAGCTTTATACGTTGTACCAAAAATTGTTTTCAACAGGGGATATTTTAAATCTGGTACTTGTTGCATTTCATTTGCATTTTTAGTGCCTTATCTTCTTTCAATTCCAAAAACTCTAACTCTTCTTTGCTTTCCTTAAAATGGAGTATTTCAAATATTGTAAATTCATCCTTAATTATGTTACAGTAAAAGGGTGCTTTTAAATTATGTCTAATATTTTTTTCTAGCCATGGAAAATGATGAAATATTCTTTTTTTGAGATCATGAATAAAAAGACTTCAAAAACTTAAAATAATTGGCGACAAATCAAAAACATTCTTATTCTCTCCTTGTAGAAACAAATTCAAGTTTTGCAAATGTTCCATCATATCGGTAAAGAACATTTAGTCAGAAAGCCTATTTTCAATCTCCAATTGCGGGTAATGTTGCGATCTCAATTTGGGTATGTGTAAACTATAAATAGAATAAAATAAAAAACAACTCAACGAAAAAGAATGTCCAGCAAAGAAATATGTATTTTAAAAAGTAAAAAGAGCCAAAAAGTTCTAAGCAAAGATAAAGTAAAAAGAGCCGCCCTTTGCTAAGCAAAGAGCCGCATTTGACTTAAAGAGCCGCGTTTGCCCACCGTTGCAATACATCTTTACTGTAATGTTTTCGGACGGTACCAAGCAAGTAATACTTCTATATTGGCAGTAAGCTAACTTCTCAATGTGTAAGCATTCCGTAATCAAAGCGAGACAGTCTAGTACCGTTTTTGTCAATGTATTGCGTACTTGAGTGCAGTTTTTGTATATGAGTTGTGTACATGTTTATTTATAAACGTATGTGTTCCTTTTATTTCGTACGTGTTTATTGATATATCAGTACTATAGTGTTTTCGGACGGTACTAGCTCTTACTGCCAATATAGGATACAAAATTAAGCAAAATTTAACGAATTTTCATCAAAATTTTAAACATTTTACTAAAATTTTTAAAAAAATTTCTAGTATGCAGTTATATAGCCTATTTAATTTAAGTATAACAAATATAAATTTGAAGTGGCTAAGAAATCGCATTGATTTTTATAAATTTTTTTGCTGACAGCTCTAGGCATTTATCTCCATACAATGTATGAGCGAAATCAAAACAAAATAATAATAAATAAAACAAAGGTTGGAAATAAAACAAATTTTGCCTTATTTCCCATTGCTTATTTATACTATTTGTAAAAAAAAAAAACAGTTTACTGACAGAAGGAAAAAGAACTTTGTTTATTCCAAAAATACAATTAAACCAAGGCACATTGAACAGGTAATATCAGTATAGCAGCTGATTTGATTTTTTTCAAATTATTTGTTCTCGAAAATGTCAAATATTTTACATTTCTTCTCACAAAAATTCTAAATTGTTAAAATCTATTTGCATGTGAAACATTTTCCATACAAAAACCAGCGATTAAATACCAGCTTTTGGAAAGCTCGCCCAACTCAGCAGCACAACCGCTGATTACTGGGCCTGGCACAGGATGATGGATCAATGCTTCGAGAAGCGAACCAATTTACTAAGAAAGAAAGTTGCAACAATTTTCATTTTTTCAATTTAAATTTTTTACCTTTTTCGTATTTCGCATGGCACGCTTTTATGTAGAAGAAAAAAATCAGAACAGTTTTTGGCACCTTCGATACCACAAGCAACAACAAAATACAGGCAAATGTTGTTTTTGCTCAAATGCTCTAAACCTGTTTGATAGGCCTTGAATTAAACAAAAAATGTGATATAATTCATATGAAGAAAGCAATATTCACAAAATATTTTTACTTATGAAAAGTCTAACAAAATATAGGAAAAGCATCGTCTTTAAAAACTGCTCCGCATATTGGACATAGCGCTTTTGTATGAATTTTTTCTGCATGCTTTTTAATATGTTAAAAACATTGCTGGAAAACCTTAAAATGTTTGCATGGAACCATGTCGCAATAAACAGATGAAGTAATAAAACGGCTTTCTCGCTTTATCTTTTGACATTCGGCTGTCTTATAGTCACATTTTATAGGCAAATTTTCAAATAAAGCAGTGGAACCTAGTAAATTCCACTATGGGTGGGATGCATGCAATAACACCATACACAATAATTCCCATTACTTGGACATTAAAAAGCAGTTTAAGAAGTGAACTAGTGTTATTTTATCAGTTTTCCTTTTTCTAAAAGGTTATAATGCCACCAGTACATAATTGCGAAAAGAGGGGAGGGGCGGGGGACGCGAGCGCGACGTCGAACGCGGCGCGGGGTGGCGCGGGGTGGCGCGGGGTGGCGCGGGGCGGCGCGCAAATGCGGACCGCCGCGACGACGGGCACTTTCAAAATTGTATACTTACAAATCCGTCCATTTAACTTGTTCATGAACTACTTTTTGTCATATGCGCACTATTTTGCTTTATTACTCAAATTGTTAAGTATAAAAGTTGGTCGTATTGCTCAACGAGAAATGAAATAAAGGAAATTTGTGTTATTTCACATTCAATTGGGAAATAACACAAATTTGCGTTATTGCCGTTTGTGTTATTTCAGAATGGCATGCCTAAAAACGAACTAGTAAGAAACTGACAGCTTTTTTGCGTAATTTTTTACGAAAACAATTCTGTGTCGGAGGCGAGATAAAAGATGTAAATCGATGCGTGTTTGCAGGGAATAATAATGTTCATTTAAACATATACAGTGACGAACAAAAGTATTGGCACAGTGAATTTTTCGCAATATATGCAAAGTTTTTTATTCTAATTTATTTTCGATAATTTTTTATAAAAACATAGTTCATTGTACACCAGACAACGTAATAATAAAATCTCTAAACTTTGTGCTAACGCAGGAAAATTCATTAAGTTTGCACACTAATTTGCACCTTTTTTCTGGTGTAGAATGAACAATATTTTTATAAAAAATTATCGAAAATAAATTAGAATAAAAAACTTTGCATATATTGCGAAAAAATCACTCTGCAATACTTCTGTTCGGCACTGTACGTACATTTTTATCCCCTGCTTTATATAAACTAGCAAAACAGAATCTTTGTTGTCCCTTATCGAGAAACTTGGGTCCGGTTTAGTTATTTATACAATGATTTTTGGTTGTTATGTCCAAAGGCATATCCCGAATCCAAAAACTTGAACATACATACACATGTAATCAAAGGATTAAACTTTTATTTAAAACAAATGTTTCAAATTTTCGACCACTAGCTTATTAATAAATTCGGTTTACACTATGCACTTGTTTGCAAATTTCGATGTGGGTTCTGCGCCAAAACTCTGTGGATAGCGTAGCCGGAGTTATATGTACAAGAAATGTTGCATACCTTTGTCATGTGCAAGCCCCTCTTCTCCGGCAACACAGAACGGAGAATTATACTTACTAAGGGTTATAATACCTAAGCGCGGTCGAAGGCAGAACGAAGCGCAAAAGGTGGTGGACCTAACAAAGTGCATGTCTTCAATGGCTTGGAAGAAGCTGTTATTGCATTAACTGGATTGAGAACCAGTTCTTCAGACATAAATATGAGGAGGTTTCGCTTGTGGTTCAACAATTCAACCAGCAGCTTACATAGAAGCGCCCATGGTTACTATGCCCGACAGCTCCGCATATCTTTGTGAAATCATTCCCATAGCGCGCCCTTACTCCGCTGCTATAATTGCAAATGCAATAGAATCCATCCTTTCCTTCAAACTATGTAAAATCAAACAATTTTACTATAAATAAGCACATGATAAGTGTTTCTTTAATTCCTTTCCACTTTGTTTCCCTCCATACAGCTGACTTCGAAAAACAACTGATAGCTAGCAATGCTGGACATTTTTCCGCAAGGATTGCAGCATGTCGACTTTTTTGTTTTTCGTAACGTAGCTACGAATTACGAATTACGAAAATTCGGGTTCTAGAATAAGGGTGTTAAATTTGTTTGGATAAATCGAGTAAAAGGTCTGACAGTTTAAGAAATAGCAATTGCTTAGTTTTTATTCATAAGGCCCAATAAAGGCAAAAAAAGATTTCGTACTTGACCATTGTAGACAATATTTATTTTTCCATTTACAAAGTTGTTTAACTTTTTTCTTAACTACACCTATGCCCTTTTTAAATAACACATGGGTCACTTCAATATAAATTAAATCCGCCACTGGAGTGATTTAACAGTTGCTCGAATTTTTTCATTTATAAATAAACACTTACACAATACATACACAAAAACAGTCTAGTACTGTCTCGTTTTGATTTCGAAACTTTTACACATTGAGAAGATAGCTTACTGCCAATATAGAAGTATTACATATGTACATATGTATATGACCCAGGCTGTTTAAAAATGCGCGAAAAAAATCGAGAGCTCTAGTTCCAAGAATAATTTTTTTTTATCTTCTATAACACAGGTCAACTATTTAAAAAGTATTTGCTGGCGGGATATCGTTAGTAGTTTGTTATTATGTGTGCATTTTTTAATGTTTTTCCCACTTCTAGTTTTGAATTAAACGTCAGTTTTATCCATTGATTGTAATCAGTACATTTGTGGGCGCATTTTGAAATCTTATTGGTACTTTTCTATACATAAATTTTAAAGGCATACATACATATCGGTCATTTACTTCAATAGTGTCGTACTACTACTACTACTACTACTTCTACTACTACTACTACTACTACTACTTCTACTACTACTACTACTACTAACTCAAAAAAGACAAACTCGATAAAAACGCCTTTAAAGCTTTAAATTTTCATATACTCCCATGGTAAAAGTGAGTTTCACCTGAAAAAACATTCCCCGTAAATTTTTCAGCCGCCCATAGTAAAACCATGGAAACCACAAGTGAAAGGGAACCGGTTCGAGGAAAATGAAACTCATGATAAGGCTGATTTTGTTCTAGTGATATACTGGTAACCGATAGAGCAATGACATTTTTACACAATATAGAAGAAGAGGTATTGACAATTTCTGCACACTTAGCTCAATATTTGCATTTTTTGGATTATGACAATATTGAAGTAAATGAGCGATATTATTTGATCTTTGTTAAATTGACTTAACTTTTACTTTACTTTAAAACTCGAAAATTTAATTACTGTAATTTTGCATTAAGTTAAATATAAAAACATTAATAAAAATATTTAAAGTATTATTTTTACATGGGAATAAACTAATGGAAGAGCTTAATTATTGCAAACTAGTAATTTTAATGTTAAGGTCCTATCTCATTTTCTTTACAATCCTGCTTTGTACAAAACTCGGTTGATTACTCGCTAAAAACATAACAGAATTTTAAAATAACAAATGCAGCTTTTAATTAATTACAGTCATCAATTAAAAACAACGTTTTCAACGAATTCGCAATTTAAAAATAGAAAATTTCGTTACGCTTTATAATAAAATATTCGTCTATCCATCGCAAATAATATTCATTTAACTTTAGTGCAAAAGTTATTTTCTTGAGCTTTAAAATTTAAAAAAACCCGCTAAAACCCCTGTTTTCTGCTAGTTTTTACGATGAGTGAAACCCCTCGCAAATTAGTTTTCAAACCGTTTTTCTATATTATTATATCTATATAGTTTTTACAACGAGTCACCTTACTTTTTATCCTAACTGTAGTATTTATTATATTTATTTTAAAGCTTGTGAAACCCCTCGCAAATTAGTTTTCAAACCGTTTTTCTATATTATTATATCTATTAATTACAGTAATCAATTAAAAACAACGTTTTCAACGAATTTGCAAATCAAGAATAGAAAATTTCGATACTTTTTTAGTAAAATTTTCCTGTATCCAGCGCAAATAATATTCATTGAACTTTAGTGCAAAAGTTATTTGCTTGAGCTTTAAAATTCGCAAAAACCACTAAACCCCTGTTTTTACGATGAGTCACCATACTTTTTATCCTAACTGTAACATTTATTATATTAATTTTAAAGCCTGTGAAACCCCTCGCAAATTAGAACTTTAAAAAATGAGGAACCAAAATGTTTTCAAAGTGATATTTGCTTAGTAACTTTATTGGTTTGCAAAAAACTCAAAAAGTACGGAAATAGTTTTTGAACAGAACTTAATTTCCAACACACTGACGCAAGTTTCATCTTATTCCCATGGTAGAAGCCGGAAATATAGCGAGGGGTAATAACCCCAATTATAAACATATCCATGTCACAGTACAAAAGTTAATTAATTTTGACATTGTGAAGTGGGCGAAAGCTAGAAACAGGAACAAGACCGAACATTTTCTGTTTGCTATGCCTTCGTATAGGAAAGTTATACATACATACTTCCTATAATGGGCGCATTTTGTTGTAAGGGTTAGCGAAAACAAAGGACTTTCCAACCTTCTTCTTGGTTTCTGGCCTTCTTGATGTTAAATGAAGCAATTATTTTACGGCGACATGGACATTCTTATCATAACGACTATCACTCCTGGACCAACCGAGCTGTGAGCTGAAACCTCCATGTTCAGTTCACTATATTTCCGGCTTCTACCATGGGAATAAGATGAAACTTGCGTCAGTTGCGAACTTTTGCAAACCAAAAAAGTTATTAAGAAAATATCACTTTGAAAACATTTTGTTTCCTCATTTTTTAAAGTTCTAACTGCCATATCTTCCCACATACACAATATAGAAAAACGGTTTAAATACTTCTTTGCGATGATTTTCACGAGCTTTAAAATGAATATAATGAATACTACACTCAGGATAAAAAGTATGGTGACTCATCGTAAAAACTAGCAAAAAACATGGGTTTTAGCGGTTTTTGCAAATTTTAAAGCTGAAGCAAATAACTTTTGCATTAAAGTTAAATGAATATTAGTATTTGCGATGGATAGATGAAGATTTTACTTCAAAGATTTTTACTGTAGGATGATTTTTAACTTAGTTTGAAAAGTTATCCTACGAAAAGTTAAGGATAATCGAGATATCTTTCCAATCCTTCCATAGACGATTTTCATTTTTAGCTCGAATCGTTTGGTTATGATGACAGAATGAGAATTTGGAGAAAAATTTGATGGGCAAGGACTTTTGGGTTAAACCTGATCCAAGCCCACCGTGTATGCCTGTGATCACGTGAAACAAGAAAAAAAAATTACGAGCTTTTCGGTCAGCAAACATTCAGATGATGGATTCAAAATTAACGGTACGAGCAAGAGATGATCCAATGTCAATGTTCCGAGACTATTTGGTCGTGTTGGCTCATGGTAGAACATAAAAAATTCTTAATTTGTGCTAATAGACTGAATTAACTTCAGCAACAGTCACTGGAATAGTGTAGAAAATTCGGAGTGATACGCATTTATTAGGGAATAGTGCGTCCATCTTCACTTGTCTAAGAGTTTGATCATTGGCAAATGTTGTGATCCTAGAATTGCTTATTGTATTTAAATGTATAATTTATTCAATCAAAGCGATAAGGCATCGTACGTTTCACAGAAGGATGCTGCTTGCTGGTGCAGAGTTTCTTAATAATAATATTTAACTAGGGCTCCGAATCTCATGCACTAAAAAATCGAGAATATGCGCATATAATATGCATTCAAAATTAAAAAATATGCGCTATAAACAAGTAAAATATGCAATTAAAAATATTTTCCTAATATTTTATTTCCGGTACAAAAATAAATAACAAATGTATTTTAACAAGAAAATAAAGAGAACAATTATCTTCAAAATACAATACATATTTATGCATAAAATTAGTTTATAATTTAGCTGACAGTCACAATCATGTGGATATAGAAACATTGACAGTTTAATAGTGGTTCAGATGAATGTTTGGTTGATTTAAGGCGTAACAAGCTATTAGTAAGGGGCTATTGGGAAATGCAGCAAATCAAAGCATTAGTCTCTTTAATTTCTAAACTATAATTGATGGAAATGTGCAATATGCACAAACGCGTTTAGATGCCGAATTAGAACGTAGTTGCACAAATTGGCCTTTTCCAGCTATTATAGTTTAGAAGTAAAAGAGACTGATGCTTTGGTTTGCTGCATTTCCCAATAGTTACCCCCTTTGCCTTGCCATTTTGATTCTACAATTCGTACAACCTACAGCCATTTGGCGGCTTTAATGAATTTCAGTACGTCATACAGAGAGGTAGCTTCACTCTACAACATTCTGCAGGAATGGCCTGCAGAGTCTCTTCAGCCTCATCCTTGCAAAAGCTGGACACTCGCACAGGAAGTGTAGACTGTCTCTCTTGAGCCAGAGTCATCCCAACTACTACACCAACGGACTGCCGGGTAATCCTGTACTATCGTGTACGGTTTCACCTCTGCTTAGCCTTCGAGTGATAAATTTCGGTAATTGTTGATTTTACCTCCCTGAGCGAAGCGAAGAGATAGAGGCCAGCTCTCACCTACAGTCTTCCACTAGTTGAGATCTCACAGAGGTAGAAGAGAGTACCGCAAAGGCCGCTTTGCTATCCGAGAAGATATTCATATGAATATTTAAGAAAAAATTACATGGATTTTTTTTGGCAAGGGATTTATTTCGCACTAAATTTAAATGGTTGTAAATCAAAAAAAAGCAAAAATTTGCAAAAATCACAAGCATTTATTTTAAAATATACTAAAATATGCGTAATAAGTATGCAAAAACAGATATTTTTTGCAAAATATGCAAAATCATGCATTTACTGCACAATATGCAAAAATATGCACTAACGATTGAATGCCATTTTAAAGGAAATTTTATGATTCGTTAAGATAACATAACGATTTAGATTTGAACATGCCCAATAGAAACATGCATTTGCATAAGATTCCGAGCCCTAATAATGACCCTTACGGTTGCTCTCCTTCCGACCATCCGCACGAGGGGCGCAGTCCGCATGACCTACGGACCTCTTTTTCCTCAAATTTTGTGCCGAGTCATGAAAGGTTTAGGTATTTCCAAAAAAAAAAAACAGATTTTTTATTCAAGTTTCTTGAGGGCATCAAAATAAGTAAGGCGTTCGTCTTGTGCCTCTCCAGAATTCGAATCCATGGATTATTGAAGTAATTTGTCACTGAGTTTTCGTGTTCTTTGAACACATTTGAAGAACCAGCATTTCCAGCTACCGTTTTGCATTCCTGTAGAATCAGCGACCACTGATTTCTCAAATCTTTAAGATCTTCAAATAAACACTTTATGTTGGCAGCCTCCACATCAATCGTAGCATATTTGACTTGTAAATTTTGACTCCGCTAATCAATTGGGATCAGAATTTTGAGCCAAATAGAGGCCATCAAAATACATTCAACCGATTCCATGTGCGTATGAAAACCCTTTACAAATGATCTTGTCTTGGCAGTCATTCTAGCAGCAGCTAGCAGATCTACTAGTTAGGGAAATACTACACAATTAGCAGTAAATATTTTGTTGTAATATCGACTACTTTTCAAGACTAACGTATGCGGAATGTAATAAGAACTAATACAGTAAAAATAATAGGCTGTACTTTCGGATCTAACAAATATTGTTTTCCACTCACATATATAATGTCGAAATTTCCAAGAAAATTTTTTTATAGAAAATACTATTGTCCATAACGATTGGCCTGTTTAAGTTTTCAGGCGTAGTGCGGAGGGCTTTTTAAAAATGTTTTTTTGGGACTATATTGCCAGTTTGAGTTATTATATTTTTAGCCATTTAGACGATAAACAGTTCAGAGTTATATTGAGGTGTCTTTTTACGGGTCCCTAATGAAAAATATTTGCCTAATCCGTTGGACAAAACTGAAATGAATGTAGTGCAAGCAAATTTTAGGAAAGCGCTCATAGCCGCTTTGAATTTTCCTTTTCAACGTTCAAAAAAATCTTGGGCAGTGGTCGGCACACATTTCACTATATCCGTGGCTCTTTCATAGTCTCTAATGTTTTTTTTGCTTACTTTGTACTTTATTGTCATTATACACTGTGATTTTGCAGAGATTAAGCAATTTATGATTCTTGTTACGGTCTCATTTCGCTGCTATGTGAAACATGTTTTTTCGCATTCGTGGGTTTTCCTCCTACTGTTTCCCTATTATATAAAGCCGACATTTCCTTGGTAAATAAAGTTTTTTTTAAGTCCCAAAGAGAAAAATGAAAAAGCACGTAACTTTTCGTGACATTGAGCTTCGGCACACAAAATTTACAAGCAAATTTTCAGAGTTCGTTCGCTTCCAAGGAAATTATTTCAGCATTATAATATTCAACGAGATAATTTTTAGTGGAATGCTTGTTAAGACTGTACGGTAGATTTTGGTATACTTAGTTTGGCTCCTGTGTTTACCAGAATTTTTTAAAGTCTGCTTCGAAATAGTCCGCATTTGATTCCGCATACGTTATAAAGCAGCTGTTATGTAGCTGTTAGACGTGGCAAGTGCAAGTCCTTTTCACAAGTCTGTCAAACTCAAAAATTTCCAAAAGAGGTTGCAGGAGCAGTTACACCTTGCATGTAAAGTGGCTTTCGAAAGCAGTTTTTATTTCTGAAAATCAAAAAATCAAACTTTCTGATACTACTTTTTGTCTGTTTACACCGTGAATGCAGACAAGTCCACTTTCAACTGTGTTACCAGCCATTTTTGTGCTTCTAACAAAATTTATCACCTAAAAAATTTACTAGACCTGCTAAAATGTGCACAAAACAGTCACAAAATGTCTAATACATTAATACTTAAAGATTTCATATCAGTAGAATAAATTAATTACACGTATTTTTCATATTTTGTTCAAGATTTTTATAATTTTATACAAATTCGCGAAAAACGCGTCACACGGCAACACTCGATTGGTTTGAGAGCACTTGCAGCAAAAATTAAAATTGCTAGTGCAGCACGAACAAGTTGAAATTATTTCTCTGGCTGTTTACACGGGAAAGTAGACTTTCGATTTCGCATTTTGCAGCAAAATGCGTACAAAAAGCGCTTGAATTTATACGTGGCAGGTGCAGTTAAACGTGCAAGTCCTTATCAAAAGTCTGTTAAACTCAAGAGTTTGCAAAAGAAATTACAGGAGCAGTTTGTGTTTCTGAAAGATGAAATTTCTGTTACCGCTTTTTGTCTGTTCACACAGCGAATGAATTTCTGGCAATCTTTCTTGATACTAATCTGCAACCGTGAGCCATAAACACCCAGATAGCTCGTGGCCTTAACCGAAACCGCCCCTGTGAGAGAACAATTCCAGTAGCGTTAGACCTGTCCAAGGCGTTTGACATTGTCAGTCACTCAACGCTAATAGATTACATAGAGGCCTCCTCCCTCCCACAAGGACTTAAACGGTGGTCGGCGAATTGTCTGAGTGGTCGACACTCGTCAGTAATCTTTAGAGACAAATCGAGCAAGCCGAGAAAAATAAAACAGGGGGTTCCACAGGGTGCTGTCCTTTCCCCGTTACTGTTTAACTTTTACATTTCAAAGCCTCTTATGCCGACGATTGCTCGATCATGGCGTCCACACTTTTTACCACCTGGACGAAAGAGGTCAGACTCCAACTGGGAATTCACGTCGATAATACACCAATTCCGACGGTGAACAACCCGAAGATACTCGGTGTATCATTCGATAGTCTGCTCTCCTTCTTCTAACCGCCACAGATGTGCCACCCAAACAAACAACTCCTTGCAGAAGAGCCTTCGCCCAGGCAAGTCAGAAGGCATCTTTACGAACTGACACACGAAGTCCAGAGGTTCATCAAACAACCTCTGGACCCCGACAGCTTATCGGCAGGCCTTGAACGGCATTCACAGAGAGGCAGTCTCGAGTTATGTAGACTCCCGACCTGTGAATGCCTCTGGGCGACTCGGACCACAATAGCCCAACTGCGCTCTGCTTACTGCAGCAGATTGAACTCATACCTTAGCAGATTAAACGAAGATGTTCTCAATGAATGGCCGGCATGCGGAGAGCAGGGTTGTTGCGAATATTATTCCAAAATAAAAGCCCTTTCCGGATAATAAACGAACGGCCTGTCCAAATTAAACAAATTTGGTATCATATGAAAGAGGACTGAAATAGCTTTTAAACAGAAACAACGAACGACCTCTATTTACACTTTTTTATAATTTAATACTAAAGAAATGCATATATCTGACACAACGTTTGTTCTATGGTAATTAATTAACATTTATTGTTGAAATATTTTTCAATATGTGGCTTCCCTCGTTTGGACATTTCAGTGTTAAAGCTATTTAAGTCGTCTTTCATTTGATACCAAACTTGTTTAATTTGGATAAGCGGTTTGTTTATTATCCGGAAAAGACTTTTATTTTTGAATAATATTCGCAACAACCCTGGCGGAGAGTTTCCCCATGACTCACGGCATCTCTTCGCACGGTGCAGCGAACAAAGGTGGCGCCGTCAGTGGTACCGCTACCTTGGTTTTGCCGATTTTGACAGTTGTGGTAACTTGTAAATAAAGCTTTGTTTACAAATCAGCGAAAGGGAAATTTGAATTATAAGTGAAAAATCAGTTTAAATTGTGTTAATTTGCAATTTGTGAGCGATTTTTGAGTTGAAGACTTCGTAAAAACTAATACAATGAAGTGCTGTGTGTTAAAGTGCGACAGCCGCCAAGATGCAAGAAGCGTAGATGCATTTGTAGCGCTGGGACGAATCGCTGCATTTTGTGTACATAGGGCACGGCAAAGCCGCTCCCGGAATGTTTCTCTATTATTATATAACAGCATTTCCTCACAATGATTTTGTTTCTGCTCCACGCAGCCTCCATTAGCAAGTTAACTAATCAATCCCGCAGAGATGCTGCCGCGGTTTTCTGCACCAGCCTTAATTGCAAAGCAATAAAGTGCACTTAAACGTTTGCTGAAGCAGGCTCAATTGCAAAGCAATGGAGTACACTAAAATGTTCACTGTTTTCTAATAGATTAGGAGAAAAATGCAATATTTTCGCATTTAGCAAAATTAAAACACGTTTTTCGCAGTGAAGTGAACTGCTTTGGCAGTTTCAACTCGTTCTTCTTTTCGCTCTATTCTTTGTTCACTTGTGGTACATAAATGTCTTCGTATGCCCGCTTAATCCCATCACGCTAACGCTCCTGTCCCTATGGACAGACGCCGTCGAAGCTGCACGCTTCCTAGGCCGCCGTTAGTAGAGCTTGATCACAACGATTGAGGGACTAACCGATCTGGGCGGGGTTGTTGTAGCCTCTACAACAACAACCTCTCAGACAACGCCTTGAACGGCATTGACAGGGAGTCAGTCTCCGGTCATATAGACTCCCGACTTGTGAATGCCGTTCTGGGTACAGCACAAACAGAAGTAGACGAGACAGAGCTTTGTCTGCCTCGGGAGATTCGGACCACATTAGCCCAACTTCGCTCTGGCTACTGCAGCAGGTTAAACTCGTATCTGAGCAGAATAAATACAGATGTGCACGGCATGATTCAAAACAACTCTTCGCATGCCCACTAAACCCCACCCTGCTAATGGCTCTGCCCTTATGGACAGACCCCATCGAGGCTGCACGCTTCCTTAGTCTTCCGTTAGTAGAGCCGCTACCCCAACCCTGACGCGCACCAAAACGTCCCGTCATCCCCTGAGGAGGAATAATAGGCTTCAGTTTCCGAGCTGTCTATCACTTCTCTACATGGAGGGATAAGTGCAATATTTCCACTAAGACTATGAGCATTGTACTAGTAATTGAAATAAGAAATACAAATTTTAGGTTTATTGAACACAACTTCCAGAAAATACGAGCACCGAGAGCTCTATCACAAAACTGATTATTAGAAATAGGCCACCAGCAAAACTAGTAAAAACTTGGAACTTACGCCATTGTGGCATTTTTCGATGGTTAAGATTCGGAGCGCAATTTTCATTTTGTCTGGAAATATATCTCATCGTCATAAAAACATCGACTTTTCAAGTCAATTATTCATCAATACTATCATTTTACTAATTTTATTTCGACCAAATCTTAAATTAGCATTGGTAAATAACAAACAAAATAAATAAATAAATAAAAAGAAAGAAATGATCCGTGTCATAGGGTTTGTTGAGAAAAATTTTAAAAATACATATTTATGTATACGGGGTGTCCTAGACAACCCGTCCACCCCTTCTAAAATGGAGAGAAATGTTTGAAAACCGCAAAAATTTTACCTACTAAATCGGGGATGCTCTATATTTTGGTGGTATTACCGACTTCCGGTTTCGACCGGATATAAGATATACATACATGTTAGATTCGGATTCTAAGGATAAAAATGCGTAACTTCTCAAAAAATTTTATTGAGCTCGAGGCCGTTTTTAAATGAAAAACTATTGTGGACAAGCTAAAACTATCTTCGGACAACAACATTGCTCTGCTGAGATGACATACAAACATTTCTTAGTCTTACTGTTCAGCACTTTATGTATTGTTGTTTGCATAAAAATTTTTGTTTACAATTACTGTATTTTAGTTATTAGTTTTCCTGTTTATGTTTAATATCTTCTTCGTGCTTGTTTGTTATTATACATTAGTCGACCGGACAAAGCTAATAGTGTAAGTCGTTTTAATGCACTTGTGCATATGTATGTTTTTGTTGGTTTATATTGTGATGATGTAAAAATATTGTTTTCCTTTTTTAGTCCTGAAGATGCCTCCAGACTTAAGGCGAAATATCGACCAAAATAAAACTAAAAAGTAAATAAAACAGAAAAACATTTAATGTTTTATTTAACATACGGCCTATAGCTCAAAAATAATTATTAAATTATACTAAACGGCCAATAAGCAACACAATCATGTTCGAACGGAGAGCAAACCGAGAATATAAAAACAAGTCAAATGTTTACACTAACACAAAAAACAACTATAACATCAAGACCAGGAAACACATCAAACGCTACCAAAATATCACACAGCAAATCACAAAAACAGCAGAATCTACCTAACTCTTGGAAAAGTGCAGAAGAAGCGGCTTAAAACCCGATTTTATCAACGATGCCACTAAAAATATTGCCTACATTATTAGCAACAACACCAGCAACAACAAGATGTCAACACATATCAACAATTCAGTGTCTGCATATGTCCAGAAAGTCCAAAATAAATTAGTGAATCTACTTATCAACATAAAACACGAAATACTTCGACGAAAGAAAAAAGAGGTAAACACACTAAAAGCCCAGATTCAACAACTAAGTATGCGCGATTAAAATGCGTTTTTCGAAAGTGAAAACGAAATAATCAACACTCTCACGACAAATATTAAGAAAAGACAAACCAAAAAGTATGAAAAGCTAAGGGACAAACAAAAACAACTACTTAACATTAGGGCTGTACCAGAATGGTTTCAAACCACAACAACTTCAGAAATTCCAAATGACGTTCAATGGCTCTTATCCTTAGGACCTAAATTTGCCTTACCAATGACCAAGAAAGATTTTCCACTTTTTAAAATTATTGCAGATGGGGAAAGCTGCATACAGACGATTAAAGATAAAGAAAATCAGGAAATAAAAAGAAATAATCTGACGACATTAATAGGAGACCACCTGAATAAAATGACAATCACCATTAGAGATAGATTTATTCGTGATACCCTACATTCTACTAAGACGTTCCTAAAAAACAATGACCAACTTTTAATTCTCAATGCGGACAAAGGAAACGTAACTGTAATGATGGAAAAATCGGAATACGATATAAAGATGCAGAAAATTGTCAATGATATTTCGACATACAGGGTTTTGAAACGTGATCCCACGAATAAATTACAAGCTAAAAATAACGAAATTGTAGAGAAAATGTACACAAACAAAGTGATTGATTTTAAAGAAAGGAATAACCTAACTTGCAAAACGGCCAATCCCCCTAGAATTTACGGTCTGCCTAAAATTCACAAAGAAGGAATCCCACTAAGACCTATATGTTCGTCCATCAGTTCTCCGTCCTATAACCTATGTAAATATGTTGTCCGCGTGCTCAAAAATGTAACAATGTCCTCCAAGTTTAATGTGAAAGACGCAGTCGAGTTTAAAGAAAAGATCGGAAAAACATATATTTACGACGATGAAAGTCTTGTGTCGTTTGATGTCGTCTCGCTTTTTCCAAGCATACCCGTGGATTTAGCCATAGAGATAATAGATTCCAAGTGGAGTTCAATACAAGAACATACAACTCTAACCAAAGACCTTTTCTTAACCATATTGAAATTTTGCATTAAAGAGAATCGCTATTTCAAATATAACGACAAGATTTACGAGCAAAAGTCAGGAATGCCTATGGGTTCCCCCGCTTCACCGGTTAACGCAGACATAGTAATGGAGGAATTATTAATCAAATTTTAAAATGACGCCGAAAGCAAACCCCGATTACTAACTAAATATGTCGACGACATCTTTGCAATCGCTAAAACAGAAAATATTAACAAGATGCTTAACACACTAAACAATTACAACAAGAAAATAAAATTTACATTAGTAATAGAAAAAGATGGACAATTACCCTACCTGGACACCATAATAATAAGGAAAAATAACAAATTAACAGTTGACTGGTATAAGAAACCTACAGCATCAGGGAGGCTCATTAATTTTAACTCGAGACATGAGAAGAAAATAATTAGAAATACCGCCAAAAATTTTATAACAAGAGTCCTCACGATAAGTGACGAAAATTATCATAAGAAGAACATTGCCACTATCAAAGATATCCTGCGGAAAAATGAATTTCCACATTGCTTAATTAATAAGCTTATCCGCAACTTCTATGTCCAGACCGGTAAAGAGAAATCAAATAGTGACGGGAACAACCAAGTGTATAAATCGGCAACATATGTACCAGGATTATCTGAGTGAATTAAATACTCAAAAATATATGACAAGGACAATTTCCGCATAGCGTTTACTTATGACAATACGCTGAAACAAGTTTACTCAAATACCAAAGATAAAATTCCAATAAATGAGAAGTCTGATGTAATTTATAGAATACCATGCAGTGGCGACGCGTCCCACGTATGCGATATGGTATATGTGGGGACAATAAAATCGAAATTAAAGACAAGGATTTCCGCTCACAAATCAAACATTAAGTTGAGGAATAATTCGGCGGACAATAAGACAGCCTTGTCATCTCATTGCCAGGATACGGGACATTATCCCGACTTTGATAAAGTAGCAATCTTGCAAGAAGAAAAATCTATAATAAACGCTATGTTTTAGAGATGCTACATATTATGAACACCCCTAATCACAAAAGGATGAACTATAAAACGGACACCGACAATTGCGCTCACGTTTATCGCAATTTAGTTCTAACGCACAACAACAAACCTACAGTGTAGGTGTCGTGTGATCGTGTGTTCATGTTTAACTCATCGTCCGTCTGCTGCCAAGATTTCTTCGGACAACAACATTGCTCTGCTGAGATGACATACAAATATTTCTTAGTCTTACTGTTCAGCACTTTATGTATTGTTTGTATAAAAAAATTTGTTTACAATTACTGTATTTTAATTATTAGTTTTCCTGTTTATGTTTAATATCTTCTTCGTGCTTGTTTGTTATTATGCATTTTAACATATGATTAGTCGACCGGACAAAGCTAATAGTGTAAGTCGTTTTAATGCACTTGTGCATATGTATGTTTTTGTTGGTTTATATTGTGATGATGTAAAAATATTGTTTTCCTTTTTTAGTCCTGAAGATGCCTTCAGACTGAAGGCGAAATATCGACCAAAATAAAACTAAAAAGTAAATAAAACAGAAAAACATTTAATGTTTTATTTAACATACGGCCTATAGCTCAAAAATAATTATTAAATTATACTAAACGGCCAATAAGCAACACAGACAAGCAACAATATCTCCTCTTTTTTTGAAAAAATGGTAGAAGTGATAGCTATTTCGGAAATCACCACATTTCCTCATCAGACTTCTTTCAGTAAGATTCGAACCGACGATCCCACTGACTCAGCCAGTTGCCTACGCACTGTGCTAAGTTCCCCTTGTGAATTATTGTAGCTTTTTTCCACTTTTTTCATTTTGTTTGTTAAGCTATCACAATCAAGCGCAGCTATTCCGCTGCAATTCACACTTGATCATGTGGTTGTTGGTTTTTGTTAATAATTATATTTTTAGAATGTTTAACTTTTAGGTGTGCTCGTCCCTAAGTTATTTGTTTTTTGTTATTTTATGGCCTTATAACAATTATATTCAACAATTTTTATTGATCTCGAGGTTTTTAAATGAAAAACTATTGTGGACAAGCAACAATAATTTTTATTTTTATTTTTTGAAAAAATGGTGGAAGTGATAGCTATTTCGGAAATCACCACATTTCCTCATCAGACTTCTTTCAGTAGGACTCGAACCGACGATCCCACTGACTCAGCCAGTTGCCTACGCACTGTGCTAATTCACAAGGCGAAATAGCTACCACTTCTACCATTTTTCAAACAATAAAAAATAAAAATTATTGTTGCTTGTCCACAATACCTCAATAAAAATTGTGAATATAATTGTTATAACGCCATAAAATAACAAAAAACAAATAACTTAAGGACGAGCACACCTAAAAGTTAAACATTCTAAAAATATAATTATTAACAAAAACCAACAAAACCAACAACCACATGATCTAGTGTGAATTGCAGCGGAATAGCTGCGCTTGATTGTGTTGGCTTAGCAAAAAAAAATGAAAAAAGTGGAAAATAGCAACAATAATTCACAAGCACAGTGCGTAGGCAACTGGCTGAGTCAGTGGGATCGTCGGTTCGAATCCTACTGAAAGAAGTCTGATGAGGAAATGTGGTGATTTCCGAAATAGCTATCACTTCTACCATTTTTTTTTTCAAAAAAAAAAAGATATTGTTGCTTGTTCACAATAGTTTTTCATTTTAACACGGCCTCGAGCTCAATAAAAATTGTTGAATATAATTGTTATAAGGCCATAAAATAAAAAAAAATGCGTAACTTTTGTTGGAAACTTTTTTATCGGAACTGCCTTTTCCAACCTCGAAATGACCTTCGAACTATAACTCGTCCGGTAGCCCGTTTCAGTAACTCTTCTCTACCGATTATTTCTCTACTGGTAGAGAATATACGTCATTCTGTACTACTGATTAGCAGTAGGGAACAGGGCGGCGAATTCGTATCCCAATTCGCCTTGGTAGAGAATTGTTACAGAAACGAGCTACAGGACGAGTTAAAGTTCGAAGGTCATTTAGAAGTTGAAAAAGGCACTTTGAGGAAAAAGTTTTAAACCAGAGTTACGTATTTTTATCCTTAGAATCCTAATGTGTAGTAAAAACATGTAAAAACATATATAATTTTAAAAAAAAATGGACTTCCTGTCAGTTTAACCTACTTATTTCGACAATCGCCGTACGAAAATGTAAACAAATATTATCCCTACGATATGAGAGTTGTACCCAAAGCTATTAAAATTGTTAGAAAACTTTAAATGGTTATGCGTTCTCGTGCCCAAAAAACTTGCAAATTAGGGGAAATTGAGAGAGCAAAATGCGATTGATAGCTGCAAATTTCTGTTGGCAAAATTTTTAGCAGCGAAAACTTGCAAGTAAGAAAATCAGCTAATCAAAACATACGTTTGTAAATAAGCAAAAGAAAATATGGTATTTTTGAGGTATTTATTGCAAATTTTATTATTAATGCTAGCATACAACGAAAAAGAGTAAATTTATTAAGCGCAATGTTTGTTGAGTTTATTTTTAGTTAATTTACTATTAGGACCGGTTGTTCAATGTCTGGTTATCAGTACTTCCCGGTTAAACATCATTATCGACGTTTTCGAAATCATGCATACTTATAACAGGTGATCGATGAAGCAGTCGTTGTATTTAACCGAATCTTCTACCACCGATTTGTGTTAACCAGACGTTGAACAACCGGCCCTTAGTGTGTGCTGACTATGGTCGCCGCATGGTTACCGCCTCGTGCGAACACCTTTTAACTGGGACCGAAGGCCGTCGAAGCAGAAAGATGTTCCCTTCAAAAGGTGTTTAGCCTCCCTTCTTCGGCAACACAGAAAGGAGAATTCTCTTTTCTCCTTTTCTTTGCGCGATTTTTTATTAAAAATTTTCGCCAGGGGCGCTATGTTTTTTTTGTAATAAAAACCAATATTTTATAAAACCTAAAAATGGATTAATCGTCTGGCAGCACCTACCTCGCTGTTCAATTGCAACCCTTGCATGTTTACTACTATTATACATCTTTTATCGTATTTAAATTTAAAAAATAGGCTATTACTTAAAAGAAAATGGTGATGTGCAGTAAAAGTTTTTATAATTAAGTTACATTTAGGGAAAATGTTAGTATGCGGACGGCAAATTCTACAAAAAACGAGGATGCGGGGGTAGAATAGAATAGAATGATTTCAAAAATACCACCTTTTGTCTAGCAACCCTAGCAGTTTTTATATAACTTGTTGTCAAAGTTTTCGTATCAACCAGAGGTGGGCACTTTTTTGCCCGCGCAGCAGCGAAAGTGCGAAAGCGGGCTAGAGAGGGAAAACAGTTTACGGGAGGAAGGGTATGAAAAGTTTCGAAAAAATTATTTATATCTCCGTCGACATCATGTTCATCGCAGTACGGCTGCGGTAATACTGACTTTGTGCACCAAACAAAGAGCGTGAATTTTCCTCATATACACAATAAGCCATCGTTCGGACTTTCCTCCGATAGGAGTAGATTTGTTCCGTTTTGTCGAAATAATTTGAAGCCTATTTTAATGCATCAACAAATTTACTCTTCAAATAGAAAGGAGGTGGGGTTTTTAATAGCAAACTAAAGTTATATTTTACCTTTATATCGACACGATTGTTACATCGGTGAGCTACAGCACCTTTGCAAATACACTTGACTTCGTGAAAAGGCCCTCAAAATCGCCCGATTTGAACCGATCGAAAAAGATTGCTCCTTCTAAAGTTCTGTAATTGCGTCGTTACCCACCGATGTAACAATTGTCCCGGTAAAGAAATGATGAAATAGCTTTTTATTAAGTCAATGTTATTGTGGCTTATTAACATTTTATTTTTAATATTTTTGAGCTTTGTACCACGAAGCTGCTGAAGTCTAGAAAAAAGAAGTCTGATGAGGAGATGTGGTGATCTCCGAAATAGCTGCTATAACTTCTACCGCTTAGACTTCGTTGCTTTTTCAATTTTTCCTAATAAACAATCGTGGTACAAAGCTCAATAAAAATATTAAAAATAAAAGTTTTTATTAATTTTAACCAAGGCATTTTAACTTTAATGATAATTGCTCGCTGGATTAAGGCGCCTTTACACGGGTCGATTTTCTAGCAGATTTTTGTCGTTCAACCAAAATCGACCCGTGTAAATGGCATCTCAACCGTAAAATGTAAATGCTTTGGCTAGTCGATTTTCCAGTCTACAGAAATCGACCCTTGTAAAGGCAGCTTTAGCCCCTTATTTAGTCCCAGAATACAGTGATACGAGGAGAAATGAATTGTTTTTTATAAAGATAAGAAATGCACATCTACTACGAAAACTTGATTTTTGCTCCCATTTTTTCAGTCCGAACCCAGCAAAGAGCGCTAGATGAAGGTCAGCTAGTGATCAGTATTGGCAAGTTTTTTATTTAAAAAAGCACCAAAACACTGAGAATAGCGAATTTTTCCCAAAAAAAAAGCACCAAATTTGTGTTGCTGTGTTTAATGGTATTTTTGCATATAAAGCTCAATATTTTAAGTAATCACGCAATGCCACTTGTAAATATTTGCAACTATGCGCAATTCATTAATTTTATAAATTTAATTTGCAAAATGTTTTTTTATTCGTAAAACAATTTACAAAACTTTTCTTGGTTTCTCTAGCGACTTTATTTTCATGCAATTGCTTACTTTTGTACAAATGCGCACACCCAGCTAATTAGCAGAATATTCTATGAATTCCGTGATAGAGACTGTGTGAAAATATTGCGTTTGGATTATCTGGGAGCATATTATCCAGAGCAGAAGCTCGGCCAAACACTGATATATGTGGAAGTCAATGGGCAAAGTTTTCCGTACGTTTGGATTGAATAAATGAATGAACAAAATAAATACAATGTCACCATAGAATCACCTTTTTATAATAAAATTGCCTTGAAAAGGGCACCAAAGAACGAAACAAGCGCTAAACTAAAAAATTTTCGCGTTTTAATTCCCTAAACGCACTTAATTTATTGCGAAAGGCACAAAGCTGGCAACAGTTATATGGATGTCAAATTTGCTCATATACAAGCATGGACAGAGAGTGAGCGCCTGCTTAAAGAGCGTAAGCATCACATGCGAGAGCGTAACAAAGTGAACGCAAAATCATTCAAGGCCGGTCCACATAGAACTTTCGTGTTGGCTTTGGCGTTGGCGTTGGTTTGACAGAACGCACGTTAAAAGTATGCTTGCTACAATGAGCGCTTGGCAGCGAATGCTTGGGCCACTACATTAACATACTAACGACAGATAAATTAATATTTCATATCAATAATTGCATTAAAAACGATATTTCTTGCCCGCACTTGATTAAAAAGGAAAATATTTCACATAATTTTATTTATTTGCAACAGCTGACGAGCGACGCACGCGAAAAGATGAGAGTTGGCCATCTTTTTGCTTTGTGTTGGCGTGAGCGTTGTCGAATTTTGGCTATGTGGACGGCTGCATTTGAATTCATGTATTCATAGTCAGCTGTTTAAGCGACGCCAACGCCAACGCAACGCCAAAGTTCTATGTGGACGGGCCTTCAAACGTACCCCGCAGCGGTGTCGGTTAGAATTGTCGATTTCGTAATAGTTACATTACTAGTTCCAATAGCATAATATGCTCCAGGTAGTAACAAATCGAGCTATTTCTTACATATTGCACATTCTAAAGGTTATTGGCAATTTTAATATAATAGTGCTCCATTATTACATAAAGGAATTTGTTATTTATCATTTAAATACAAATAATAAATTTTGAATACTTATTCATGTTCTGTTTCCCTCGTGTGACATATAGCAATACATATGTAGATACCCCTTCTTACATAACTACTACTTTTCAAATTATTTTGGTTTCTTTTCAAATATGTTTATATAAATGTCCCAGCGCTCTGAGCGGTGCAAACCAACCCTGCCAGCCAAAAGTGGTGAAAAATCTGGTGAAACCGGGGGTTTCGGTCACTTCAAAACTGGTGACAAAACTGGTGACATTTGTATGGGCGGTGTGCAGATTGTCACCACTTTCCCCCTGTACGTGTGAGCCTTGCATCACTGTCGCACTCATTCAGATACTTTGTAAGGAAAACATATAGCTGCACTCGTCTAGCATTGCCCCCTTCTGCCGGCTCAGGGTTGCATTCTCTTCACAGCGAATTCAAAATAACCTTAGAAACTTTAAATAAAAAATCCTAAAATGTTTTGATTTTTATTTTGCAAAATTTATTTTCAAAATGCATAATATACATACTTAATAACCAATATTAGGAATAAAACTTGTAATTAACATTAATAAATATATTTTTACATACATACATATGCGCTGGCTTAATTTCTTATTATTAGTATTACTCATTTGCACATAGATGTTTAAAAAGTTGGAAAATTTCTATAAGAAAGTTAAGCGATTTTAATAATATTATAATCAAAAGATAGGTAATCGATTTATCTTTCTTTTGATATATATTAAAAGTTGCAAATCATTTATAATGGTTCACAAAAATTCAGTTTCATTACAACTTTGCAAAATTTGATTGCGTTTTTTCGACTTATATATAGACGGTTTCAAAAGTTGTAAAATTTCTATAAAAAAGTTAAGCGATTTTAACAATATTATAATCAAAAGAAAGGTAATCGGTTTACCTTTCTTTTGATATATATTAACAGTTGCAAATCCTTTACACTAGTTCACAAAAAATTTGTTTTGTTACAACTTTGCAAAATTTTACCACTTTTCCACTGCTCTTATATAGCTGTTTACAAAAGTTGCAAAGTTTTTATGAAAACGTAAAGCAAAGTAACGGTGTTATAACCAAAAGAAAGGTAATCGGTTTACCTTTATTCTGATATATATTAACAGTTGCAAATCATTTATGGTGGTTCAGAAAAATTAAGTTTTCTTACAACTTTGCAAAATTTGACAAGTTGGACCTACACTTTGAAGGTGCTCCTGGCGTTGAAGGTGCTGAGGGCGGAAGGTACTCATGGTGCTCCTGGCGATGAAGGAGCTGAGGGTAGAAGGTACTGGTGGTGCTCCTGGCGATGAAGAAGCTGAGGGCAGAAGGTTCTAATGGTGCTCCTGACGATGAAGATGCAAGCGTTGAAGGTGCTGATAGTGAATCTGTAAACAAGCAAAAATATCAATTAAAATTTATAAACATATAAAAAGTCTCAATACATACCTTAAGAATGTGACTAAGTCGCTGCTGTTTTGCAATCTAAAAGAAGAAATTACATTATAATTAAATAAAATTGTTAAATACGTATTCTTACCTTCAAAAATTTTCGTAGTGACATTTCTTCACAGTATGTATACTGTCATCAAAACTCTGATGTTTCTAACTTGCTCGCTCTAACGCATAGAATTCTTGTTAGAGTACGAATTCTTATCGGGTATGTAGCTCTAACAAAGGGACATTTTTTGACAGTTCGAACAAAAAATTTGTAAGTGTGTGGGTGAGATGACTAAAAAGTTGTGAATGTGTTTGTAAATAGATTGAATTTTAGGGGAAAGTGGTGAGCCGTGGCTGGCAGGGAAGTTATTTTTCGACTAGCTGCGAAGCAGACAAAAAAGAGGAAAAATAATTCAAAAACTATGATTTCTATAGATTTTTGTACGGGCTATGCGATGGCACTATGTGTTTTCCAAAATTTTCCCATTTTCATGGGGAAAATTCTGAACGAAAATTTATTTGTAATTTTTCTGAATTATGGTTATTTTTAATATTGTTTTTAGTTATCTCAATCAAAATATCAAGTCTTTTTACGTATAAATCACTAATAAAAAAGGACTTTGTTTACTTTTCCGAGTTATAAAGCCTTTTAGAGCGCGGCGCGCTAATCTGCTAACCGTGCGAGTCATAACAATATTGTTATAACTTTGCAACTACTTGATGCTTAATTCTGAAACTTTCGCAAAAACTTCCCTAGATAGTCACCTACAACACTGTTTTAAAACAAAAAAAAATAAAAAATTTATTTCAAACTTTACAACACAACTTTTGCATTTGAAAACAAACACGCTCTTAATTCTCATAAAAAAGTTATAAACCTGTAGTTTTATTTGTAGTGTGTATTAAGAAGTGGCGTTAAACTTAAGTTCTTTGGAATAGTTTGTAGTTTATTGTATGAAAATTTCAAATCGATCGATACACAAACGACTGAGACATTGCGAGTTTAAATGACAATTTTGTTAAAATTATTATCAAGAATCAGTTCAGCCCAAGGCGAATTAATATAAGGTGATAGCAGCAGTACAAAAACAAAAATTTACATGTATTTTGTTTTTGCTTTGGCGGCATAAACTGTCAAAATCTGTAAGAGTGTGTGTAGAAATTCAAACAAAATTTTTCAATTTGATATCAGAAGCCGTGCGGCGAATCACATACACAAAATCAGCTGAGCTAGTAACACCACCTTATATAAATTCGCCTTGGTTCAGCCCAATAATAAAATTTCAAACAACACCACGCTGCACAGTGGTTCGGATAGCAGATCTAGCTGGGCGAAAGTCAAAATTTTTTTGTTTTTAAAATACTTAATGGTTGTGTGTTAAAACAGAAAAATACTTGGAGTTATAAAAACTTTGGTTATGTAAGAGTTAAAAAAAATAGTAATTCGCGAATTTTCTGATTTCTGAAATTAAAAAATTATACAACAGGCATGCAAATCTTTAAGCGCTGTTATAAATTTTTTTTCTGAAATTTATTCGTGTTTCTTGCTGTGATCTTAAATTTTAGTCATGGTAAAGAAAATCTTAAGAAGTGAGTTGTTTGACATTTGGAGAAGTGTTGCTGAAACTTCTAAAAGACAACAAGGTGTCCGTGATTATGTGATTAGTAAATTGAAAGAAATATCTGATGAAAATGCTCGTTCCGAAGTAAATAAAGTAAATGACTTTAGATTCGTAATCAGCAACCCAGAAAACCCCCAGATACCCAGTTGCATAGAAATCTACCGATTTTTTTTTAATTTTCGTCCGCCATATTGGATCCGCCATTTTGAATTTTTGGTAAATGACTTTAGATATGTAATCAGAGACCTAGAAAAGCCCCAGATACCCAGTTTCATAAAAATCTAGTGATTTTTTTTTAATTTTCGTCCGCCATTTTGAATTTTTGATAAGTGACTTCATATTCGTAATCAGCGACCCAAAAATTCCCTAGGTAAGAAGTGGTGTAAACTTAGCTGAGTGCACAAAGATGATGGCTACAATTAGTTGCGGCCGAAAGTGTCCAAGTTCAAATCTCACTATGCAGAACATATAATTTAAAATTTTTATTTTCGTTTTTTTTTTTTTTAATTATGAAAATGTATCTGTGAAGTGCACAACGAAAAAAAAAGTGGTTCGGTTACAGGTTACATGTTACTACTACAAGTACTAGTGAAAAGTTACGCAGAGGGAGTCAATTGTCACCTCCTAGGACAACTCCATGTTAAATGCGACAGTAGAAAGCATGGGTAGTAGGTTTGCTAGGTACCGGTATTCGACTCCCGAAAACTGGTGAATTCATTAGTTCTGTACTAGTACTTTCCGCTGCAGGGTAATTGGCACACTAAGACAATCACACTTTCAACACGCGTTTACTTGTGGTTGTGATCACATCTGCTCATATACACTTGTCGTTATTTGAATTGCACACCCTTTCAATCCTTAGTATTTACAGTTTTCCTTTTGTTTATTTAATATAAATTTTTTGTAAAAATATAGCATATTCTACGGGTAAATGCAATTTTAAATTTTTTTACAAATTAAAACTTAAAAGAAGATTTCTTTTCCATTTCTTGGGCAGCATTTTATATGATTTTTTCGGTTTTCTTGAGAGCTGGAAACAGTTCTTAAAAAAGGTCAACATAGGAGTGTGCCATCCTAATGACCTGCAGTGAATAAGTTAATAATATTTTTAGAAAAATTTCGGATATGCAGTTTTGTAGCGCATTCAATTATAGTGTAATAAAGTGCAAGTTTAGAGACTCTAAAAGTCTAAACAGACGACAGCGTTGATCCGGACTAACTCGGACTTAATCCGGATCAACTGCAGTTGATTCCCGAGTTGATCCGGATCAACGCTGCCGTCTGTTTATGCTTTAACATAGCACCGATTTTTTTAATTTTTTTGTTTTGTTTGTTTGTTGACGGTGCTGCGCATTTTATTCTATATACAAATTTTGTCGAGCATACTTTGTATGAGAGAAAATGCGCAGCACTATCACCAAAAATATTGTCAAAAATCACCGCTATTTTACAGACACTTGAAACTTGCACTTTATTGTACCCCTTTGTTGACATTTTTTTAACTCAGTATAAAGTTTTAAAATCGGATGTAATAAATATTAAATAAACAAAATTAAAAATGTAAATACTAAAGATTAAAACGTTGAGCTATTCAAATGACGAGGAGTGCATGTGGCATACGTTCGGGAGAATGGGCCCTTTTACTCCAGAGTGCGTGTGCAGTGGCTCTCATTGGTATACGTGTATTAGTAAGATTCGTTGCCCCCTTCATGTTTGCCCATGATGGAAAGTGCCCATGTCTGGAATAAACGATGAATAAGATAGGAAAATAACATCAAACTGGGTGCTGTCAGACTGGAATTTTGAATAATTAGAGCGGATTTTTAATTCGGAATTTTCATTTAGTAGAATTCTCCTTTCTGTGTTGCCGAAGGGATTATAGGGATTATAATCCTCACTATGTAGAATTCTCAATTCTGTGCAACCGAAGAAGGGTGGCTCAACACCTTTTGCAGAGAACACCTTTCTGCGTAGGCGGCCTTCGGGCGCACTTAGGGACTATAACCCTCTCTACGTAGAATTCTTCTTTTTGTGTTGCCAAAGAAGGGCTGGACACCTTTTGCAGAACACCTTTCTGCGTAGGCGGTCTTCGGCCGCAATTAGGGATTCTAACACTCACTAAGTAGAATTCTCCTTTCTGTGTTGCTTTCTTTGTATGTATTGTTTTTTACAGTACAGCAACACATCTTATGTGTCAGTTTGCAACCATGTGTTATTTAGTCAGTTCCAATAGCAGTCCTGTTTACAGGATTTAGTCAGAACTTACAGGAAGTCGTTCCTACTGACATAAAACCTGTAAGTGGGAACACTTTTGAGAGAGTAACTGAGCAACTGTTCTTAGCCAGAAGTTACAGAAGTTTGTCCGGAGTTTTTTTTTCCTGTAAGTTCATTGGTTGGGCACATCCTCATTGATTCTGCTCAGGTAAGAGTGTAGCCCGCTGCAATAGCCAGAGCGAAGTTGGGCTATTGTAGTGCGGGTCTCCCGAGGCAGACAAAGTTCTGTCCCATCCACGTCCAGTGGTTGTGTGCCTAGAACGGCATTCACAGGGTGGCAGTCTACATAACTCGAGGCTGATGCCCTGTGAATGCCGTTCAAGGCCTATCGTTAGGTTGACGGGTCCAGAGGTTGTTTAATAAACCTCTGGACTTCGTCCGCCAGTTCGTAAAGATGCCTCCTGACGTGTCTTGGGGAGGGCTCTTCTGCAAGCAGCTGTCTGCTTGGATGGCCACGTCTGTGGCTCCCCGCAAGGAACTGCTCGCAGAGCATTAGTATGCTCCTTGACTGGGAGCATCTGGGCCTCGTCATGTAGGTGGTTTTGGGGCGTCATCAGGAGGCATCCGGTCGCTGTTCGTAATGCCGTGTTTTGGCAGGTCAGTAGCTTCATCCACTGCGTCCTGCTAGTCCCCGGCGACCACACGGGCGCTGCATAGTTTAGAACCGGCCGGCCAATTGCCTTGTATGTTGCCAACAACGTTTCTTTATCTTTGCCCCAAGTGCTGCCGGCCAGCGATTTGAGGCCATTGTTGCGGCTCTGTATTTTGTTGACAATTGCGGTTGTATGCACCGAGAAGGAGAGCAAATCGTCGAAGGTAACTCCGAAGATTTTCGGGTTATTCACCGTCGGTATTGTTACGCCATCGACGTGAATACCCAGTTGCAGTCTGACCTCCTTCATCCAGGTGGTGAATAGTGTTGCCGAGGATTTCGCAGCGGATAGGGCAAGGCTCCTTGCAGTGAAGAAGCGAGAAAGTTCGGCGAGATAACCGTTTACTTTCGAGCACAAGTCATCAATTCCATTCCCAGACGCCATGATCGAACAATCGTCAGCATAGGAGACAATATTGACACCCTCTGGTGGTTGAGGAAGCTTTGAAATGTAATAAATAAACAGTAGTGGAGACAAGACACCGCCCTGTGGTGCCGCCTGATTAATTTTACGTGGCTTGCTAGTTTTGTCTCTGAAAATTACTGACGAGTGTCGACCACTCAGGTAATTCCCCGACCACCGTTTGAGTCCCTGTGGGAGTGAGGAGGCTTCTATGTCTTCTAGTAGCGTTGAATGACTGACAGTGTCGAACGCCTTGGACAGGTCCAACGCTACTAGAATAGTTCTCCCACAGGGGCGGTTTGGGTTAAGGCCACGAGTTATCTGAGTGTTTATGGCCTTAAGTGCTGGTGTTGTGCTATGCACTTTACGGAACCCATGCTGATGCTTCGCTGGGGTCAGGTGGTTCGTAAAATACGAGAGTAGCAGGGCCTCTAGTGTCTTCGCTACCGGGGAAAGGATGGTTATCGGGCGATAAGACTCTCCTTTGTTGGCTGGTTTCCCGGTTTGAGCAGTGGGACCACTCTCCCCATTTTCCGGATGTCTGGAATGACGAGAGTGGCCATAGACAGGTTTTTCAGCATCAACATGCATACTCCGTCGGGTCCAACGGCTTTGAAGACTTTCGCCTTCCCGATGGCTACCCTTACCTCACCGCTGGTGAAAACAAGAGGCGCACTGGGTTTTGGCATTTTGTGCAGCCTTCTGGTCACTCGACGTTTGGCTTTATCCACCGGAGGATGCAGAATGAACTGCCGGCTATAATAGCTCGCGCATCTCTCCGGGTCCGACGAAGCGTGGTCACCAAAGTCTATCTCGACTCTGTCGTCGCGCTTCGTCGGGTTGGACAACGACCTCACGGTTGACCAAAGCTGGCTCACACCAAGGGCGAAGTTGCAGGTCTTCAAATGCTCTTCCCATTTCTTCCGCTTATTTACGTTCACAAGTTGCCGAATCTCCGAATTGTGATCCCTGATACGACGATTTCCGGGATCGGCCTGACGAAGGTTGTCGCGCTCATCGGATAGAACAGCCGCTTCGGTAGGAAAATTCGGACGTGGATCCTTAATACATCCTGCTGGAATGAAGCGAGCTGCAGCAGCGGTGACAACCCTGCGGAACTTACGCTCACCTACATGAACGTCGGTTGGTATGGGTAGTGCAGTGAAGGCGCCCTCAGTAACATCCGTGAAGCCTTTCCAGTCAGTTTTGGAAAAGTTGATATAGGTCCGGTGATCCACGGAAGCAAAGTCAGCAGGCTTATCAATCGAGATGACTATGGGCAGATGGTCTGATGCTAGTGTCAGCATAGGTCGCCATGTTACGCTGTTTATCAGACCAGCGCTGACAATTGTTAGATCTGGCGAGCTGCAGCAGCTGCCCATAATCCTGGTGGGTGCGTCGTCGTTCATTGTGCAGAATGTCGAATCGTCTATCTGCTCAGCCAGAGTATTCCCCTGCGATCATTTGGCAGGCTTGAGTGCCAGAGATCGTGGTGCGCGTTAAAGTCACAGGGTTGAATTGCCGTGCAACTTCGTCTCTTGGACCGCAGCTATTAATATTCCATGCCTTCCCATAAAGACAGTTATCTCCTCGATCTTGCTCTGGAGTCCGTTACAGTTAAATTGTAGCACCTTTGTGTGCCTTGGGAGACCGATTGTGATGTGTGATGTTAGAGTTGTGTTGCCTGCCGGCCCCCTGCTGTACGTGCTGCAGAAGGGGGTGCTGCCTTGTGGTGGTGGTTGGCGGCGTCGCGGGGAAGGATGCGACGGGGCAGCACAGCAGGGGCCCACATAGTCGCTCGTCCAATCTCGTGTGTTGCGAAGTCCTGAGCACGCCCTAAAGTGGCACCAGCCGAGGCAGGAGTTGCACTTGACTGATGTCACGTTACGGTATATTCTTGACTGACAGACAGAGCAGATTGTCGGAGGGACTAGGAGTTGCCGGCGGCGGTGTGTGGGTGCTATTGTGTTTGTTTGTGTGTCTATTGCTGTGTTGTGTTGGGGTGTGGGTGTGTTGATTGTGTGCTGCCCAGGCGGGTGGTGGTTTGCCGTGGAGGCGGTCCATTGCCGGTGCGTACATAGGTTCGAGCAGTTACGGAGGTGACTCCACCCGTCACAGGCATTGCACCTGACCGAGGTGGAGTTTGTATGCAGCTGTCTCTGGCATACGCTGCAGGTGTAAATTACTGGCCCTGGGTGAGACTCCATACCAGCCCTGAGCAGAAGGGTACGGAGCAGATGTAGCCCTAGAATCGAGCAACGTGGTGGATTTCGCCGACCTAAACGGGGTTAGATCGCCGAAATAACAGCCCTTGGTCGGGTAAAACCCGAGTCATTCCGGTACGTAGAACCGGCTGTCGTGGGAATGAAAAGTATCAAACCATCAGCTGATTTGCATGTGCAAACAAAAACAGAAAGCGATGTAAGCAAAGAGCCTTATATTTGTAAAAAAAATGCAAGTAAACAAGGAAGTCTTTTGATATGTATAGATTTTAATAAATAGTTAGTGATATTTCAGCCAAATCAGTGTTGTACAAATGACATGTAAACATACCGACTGAAATAGTGCTTTTTTCGTTCCCGTGCACTTCTGCATCTGTTCTCATTTTACTCTCACTTGAGAAAGTAAAATTGTAGTTTGGCAGTTCCACAGACTAGTTGTAAATATGGTTGCAATTTAATGTAATTTACAAGTTAATATAAGTTGGATTAAAGTGATTTAGGTATATACAAGATAAAATAAAATGAATGTGTGTAAACTATTAGGTAGAGCGTTAAGTGCATTTATATATGTATATGAAAGTATGTGACAAATGCATTTTTGATAAGAAAATCAAGTGGAACGACTTAAGATATTTTAACAACAAATAACTTATAAACATATTGTTTATATTTTTTTTTGTTATACATGTTTAAGAGGATACCTCCCTTAACATCCTGACCAAGTTTCATTTGTTAATTCCACCTGGTTTTCTTAAAACAAAAGGTGCGGCTGAATACTAAAGCCCACCCTACATTTATTTATTTCAAGCACTTTTGTATGATGAAATCGAGGAAATTTGCTTCAACATATATGGTGAATTCCGCAACTTTAACATCAAATTACTTAAAAACTGTGAGAGTGCGCGGGTGCGGTCTTCAGCTTTACAAACAGAAAGACCCCCTCTAGAGATCCAATTTTTTCTTTTTTGGTTTTTCGTGTCGATTTTCACCAAATTTTCCCACATCGTTTTACAAATAAGCAAACGTTTTCCGAAAAAGTTCCTCTACATCCCCTAATTTTTTTTTTCAAATTTGGACCTAATTTAAGAAAAATTTGGGGAATGTTCAGCTATTTGTACAACGATTTAGGGGTGGAAGGGCGTAGGGAGGGCATGGCCCCCCCAACCCCTAAACGAAAGAGGATGGAGGCCGCTTTATGAAAAGTCAGGTGTTCTGCCCCTTTTCTTTGGCAACATAGAAAGGAGAATTCTACGCTGTGAGGGTTATAATCCCTGAGCGCGGCCGAAGGCCGCCTACGAAAAAAAGAAGTTGGACGCACAAAAACTTTTTTAATAGAGTGGCAGCAGCAATTTACTTCCATTTTATTTTTAATAGAGTGGCAACACTAGTTTTGCTCCATGTTATTTATATTAACTACGCAAGATTGTTGTGCGGATTTTCACCATCGGAATATTGCTATTAAATACAGAATTTCGCGAAAGTGTTTTATTGTTGTTCGCATTAAAACGCGTCGATTGATACCCCTCTTGAATTTTTTTCATCAATTTTGGCCTGATTTCGCTAAAGTGCACTTTTACCTTAAATTATTGCACAGATTTAGGGCCGGTTACTCAATGTCTGGTTAACACTAATCTCTGGTTAAACATCTTTATCGACGTTACCGACTCCCTGTTATATGAATGGAGTCGAATACGTCGATAACAATGTTTAACCGGACATTAGTGTTAACCAGACATTGAGTAACCGGCCCTTAGTAAATTAACACCCCTATGCTGTAATCCGTCGTAGATTCGATTTTGCCACGAATCGTAAAATTGGTATGCTGAAATCCGCGTTGTCGTATCGTAATTTCGAAATTTGTTGGCCATCTTCGAAATTCGTAATGTTGGTATGCCTACGGTGACCATCCGTCCTATATTAATCGCGACAGTCCTCTTTTTTTGACCCATTATCCTGGCAATTTATTTATATTATGCGGGACGCCAAATGTTCTGTATTTCTTTTAATGTCCTGTATTTGTCCCGTATTCGATGTTTTGACGCCTTAACAGCTCATTAAATTTACATGCCTATTAACGAGTTTTAAGTGATGTTGGTATATGATCGTAATTCTCTCCGTAAACAGTTATTATTTTCTAACCTGAATGTCTGTGTTTCGATTCGAAGAATACATAGTGACCAAAATATAAATTAGTACTCGAAAGTTTAGCAAGGCTATTTTTCCTTAGTTTATTTAATGTTTATTATTTTTTACGAAAGTAAAACTCTTTTCCTAACAAAAGAGCCTAAATGCATGATATGTACTGCTGCATGTCCGAAGGACTTCTCAACTGCCATGTAATAAAACTATCTTAAGTTATAATTTGATGGCAGTTCTAGGTATGGTCGGGCCTAGTCTGATGCATCTTCCGGACAACCATCCGGAGCATTTTGCGGACTCTGCATGGCTTACAACCAGTTGGTAAATGAACTTTACCATTGGCCACAGTGCCTACCCACTTTTTACTTAAATAAATAACCGATGCTTGGCCTGGTCTAATGCATCCTCCGGACAATGCTTCCGGAGCTTTTTGCGGACTCAGCATAACTTACAATCTTGCAGAGGTGGTAAAAGAACTTTACCATTGGCCACAGGCCTACCCACTATTTTTGCACCAATAAATATTTTTTTTTATATTAATACATACTAGAGGTTTACGCCGTCGAGCCACGCCGCCGACGCCGCCGTTGTTTGTCATTTCTCACACGCCGCCGAGTTACGAAAATATTGGCGCGGCGGCGGCGGCGTTCGGCGCTTTAGGAATTTTGTACAAAATTTTTATGGTGTATGCACGTTGAAAAATATCGTTTGATGGAACTACTACGCGTATAGACTTAATAAAAAGCAAAACCTTTTTTTTTGCTGATTTTTACTAAGTGGCTGTGTGAAAATTACGTTAGCATTCATAATTGGTGGTCAAACCCCAGGAAGGTGTTGCTTCATCGCATCGCAATGTTTTCTACACAGGGTTAAACTTCCCCCTTTTTGGTAAAAATTTGTTTTATTATTCATTCCATTCGGTTATCCTTAGAAAATTTTGGCGTTCAATATTTTAGTAGAAATTGTAACCATCTATAAGCCATTTTTTAAACAAAGGGTTAAAAAGCCTGTTCTGGTGATAGTTGATGGGTTAAACTGTTGGAAAAAGTAGATTTATTTAGATACGATTAGATACTATTCTTACAAAAATTTATTAATAACGTCATAAATTACCTAAATTTTCAATTTTTATTTCTTTAAATTTAAATATTACATACGGGTCTGTAGAAAGCATAGAGAACCCTGTATGTATGTAGGTATATACCTCAGACGCTCAACATTTTAATTCAAGAAGGGGGTAACAATAATTAAATTTAAAGTAATTCAAGAATGAATTAAATAGAACTATCATCCGAATTGGCTTGGCGAATGCCTGACACTGACTAGATGACATGATAAGTTTAGTAGCCCCTCTCCACATATTTTTATTGCCTGTCATAAATTTTATCAGAGGCAATATTTGTGCGTGGGCATTTTTTATCTTGAAGCTGATGGCTTTTTTGCCGGATTTCATCACTTAAAAAATATGCTATTTCACACCCTCATATATATAATAACAATTGGGCAATTCACAAGGTGTCGTATTTGTCGTGTTTGTCGTGAAGTCATGATATTTCATGACAGTTGTAAAAATGTTGTTATTGTTTTGTGAAGAAAAATAACACATGACGATACAACTCTGCAACCTATGTTTATTCGGTGTTATGTGAGGTTAAGTGCTGAGATATAATAAATAATCGTAACAGGTGTTCACAACCGTCGTGTTTTAACACAACTTTTGTTAGGAAAATATAACTTCACAACACCTTGTGAATTGCCCATATTATTTTAATAGGAAACAGCTCAATTTTTGCTTTTATATTAAAATCAAGGAATGAAACCGAAACCCAAACCGAAACCGTAACCGTTTAAAACCGTTTCGTTTTTCAAAGCCGAAACCGAAACCGTAACCGTTATCTTGACCTGAAAAGGAACGATACCGAAACCATTTCAATCACAGGTTTCAATCGGTTTCCAGAAATTTACAAAAATAATAAAAAAAAAATTCTTTGAAATAAATGATTTATTTAACCAAAATCAGCAACATTTTGCTAAAATTCTTGTTAAGTAGTAAATAAGTATGGCAAGGTAACTTTTCGCAAAAATCTGCTGATAACTTTGTTGTTGTGAATCGATAATCGATTAATTATATTTAAGTAGTTTCTTTCCGGTACGCAATGCGAGATCCCGCGTGTGCCCAAAATAGCCCAGAAATCATACCTGTACTCAACAAAATGGGTAATAGAGAGCGAAAATTCGAGCGTATTCGATCGTAAGTGTATTCTTCTTCCTGCCCGAAACAGCCCGAAATTTTCTCCGAGTAAAAATGGATAAAGTGTCAAAGTGCATATCAGCTGTATTGTGTTTACATGTTGCCTGCATTTACTTGGTGCTTTTAAGGAAAAGTGAATGGCCTGTTGATGTATTTTCAATCTATGTACTTAAAATCAAATTTGTGAAACCAAAATTCAATTTCCAAGTGTTTGCATTTAATACCATGTTCTGACTGACAACCAAAACATTTTTCCTTCTTTTTCCTTTCATTTACAACCTTTAACTTTCATTCTTATTTTGCTTTGGCCAGGCAATTAACAATAAATCCGAAATGGCGTATTAAAGATGATAAAATATGACTTCCACTTCGATAAATAATCGAAAAAAACTAGTGAAGACACCGATTGGAATGAGTGGAAAGTGAGTTTTCAAGTAGTTTTCACCGAAAACTGGTTTTCGTTTAACAGATTTTATACGGACGAAAACACAAGTTTTAGGTCGAAAACCAGTTTTAGCAACGAAAACATGTTTCCGATGTCGGTCAGAACATGGTATAAGTGACAAAAACAAGAACAACGTGAATCAGCTGTTTCTCGACTTGTGGGCACGAAATGTGGGTTTTTGCGTTTCCGTACTCCTGAACTTTGTTCCATTTTTGAAAGAAAGTGTTTCTCTTATTCTCTAATTACCAAATCCGGTCCGGATTGTTAGGGAAAGAACCTAGTGTTGATATTATCAGTGAACTGTAATTTTCGATTTTCTTTCCTCAACGTTTAAGACATCGTGATTTAAATAATATCAACAAAATTTCTGTGAAAAACCGCAACCGGAACGAAACCGAAACCAAAACCGAAATAAATTTTGAAGAACGAAACCAAAACCGAAACCGAAACACTTGGCAAAACCGAAACCCAAACCGGAACGTTATTTTGAATCGGTTTCATTCCTTGATTAAAATATCAATAATGTTGCCGCCACGAAGTTATCGCGCATACGAAAATGTAGCTGTCAAAGTACCAAATTGCTGACAATCAAGGCATAACAAGGTAAGAGTGATTTCGACATTTCTCTCTTTTGAACTCGACTAAAATGTCAACTCTTAACCCTATACTATTCAAAATTTTAATTTTTTTAATATAAATTTTCAATTGTGCGACTGATTTCAAAAACATAATAAAATTAAAAGGAATTATGGGTATGTTGTGTTTGACAAGAGCCAGGACAACAAACTTGTGCGTTATTTTAAAACTCCGAAGTATCAATGCTTCATTAGGAGACTCTTCACGTGTGCGCGAAGACCATTTTAGGGCCAGTGACTTTATTTGTTGCCCATCGCAGCCGGGTATTTCTAAGCGGACGCGTTTGTTCCCAGGTGCAGGAATTATTATACCGAATATGAAGAGAAAATCTTCCAATCATTTATATGGATAGACCAAATTTCAAATGGTGGTCTAACAACACCTAAACCGGAATTCCTTGTTGACATAAAGAAACTGAAATTAACTTTTAATAAATTTAATGGAAAGGAAATTTCGAATTGCAAAAATTTAATTGCTGAACTATTGAAGTTAAGTTCTGATGTAAATTTAGAATAGTCAAACCTTTTTTTAAATGTCTAATATACTTTAGAATTAAGTATTTGAATGAAATAAATAAATGCTTAAAAACATTGGATAAAACATAGTAAAAGCAAGAAAATTGCCAAATGGGTTTATAAATAAGTGTGTTTCACTAAGTGCGTAATTTTGTGTAAGTATGCGTTTCCACATTTACATTAAAACGAAAAGGCATTACCTAAAATGAAGCTGATTCTAATGAGACTTTAAAAAATTTCATATCTACAAAAACTTTCATTTCAAAGATATTAGCCCGCAGTTATAGTCAAAATAAAGTCGACTCTTATAGTTAATAGCCGCCTTTTTGACAGATATCCCATTGAAAGTATTGCAAAACGCTGCTTTTAACTTTAGGAGTCGACTTTATTTTGACTATAGCTACGGGCCGTTGAGTTTTATCAAATATGGTAAATGCATAACAAAGGGTTAATTTTTTTGTTTACATTTTTTGACATTACAGTCAGCTATGAGAGAGCTCGACTGAATTGTCACTTCTACCTTGTTGAATATGCCTTGGCTGACAATATTTATCAAGGTAAAAGCTCTGATAATTATTGCTTGCTAAGAGCAATATGCGGTCTCCATTGGTAAAATTTTGCCTGATAATTATATCGAGATAAAACCTTTTCCTGTGGAGACAACAAATTATGGGCATGAGCGCCGGCGTCTACAGACACGCCGGCGTCGCCGCCGCTGCCGATTATTTTTGAAGTTGACCACGCCGCCGCCGCAAAGCCTGTCGGCGTAAAACTCTAAAGGCTGATTCACATACAACTTTCTTCGCTTTGCTTGATAGTTCTTTGCTTTGACATATAAGATCGATGTAGGCATATGCATGAGTATGCTCACATAAAAAAAGCAAAGCAAAACGAAGCAAAATCTTGGGCAACTCTCAACTTTTGCCCGCTTTGGCAATCAGCTGTCTACATGTATCTTTTCTCGTGCGCTTGCATTTGCGTTTAATGACAACAATAGGGTAAATAGGAATTTGTATTGCTATTATTAATGCATATTATTATATTGTTATGTATTTTACAGAGAAAATATATGGAGGAAAAGGAGAACGCAAAAGCTGTCAAATCGTTTATTGTAGCATACCTTCTGCGTTTCACGCTTTGTTGTCAAAGTTTGAACTGCCAAGCAAAGCGAGGAAAGCTGTATGTGAATGGCCCTTAATACATATGTACATGCACACATACTGGTCTCCCCTCTCACTGAGTTATTCAAATACCAAATGTCTAACTTTGTGCAAAAAACTATAAAAATTAATTCTGCAATGTTTCACCAAAATTTCGAACTCTTTAATTAGAATCTTTAGTAAAAAAATTTGGTTTGCAGTTTTGTACATCATTAAAATTGAGTATAATAACGTGCTGCTCATTTGCTTCTCTTTAAAAAAAACATTGTCGAACATACTTACTTTGTATGAAAAAGATACGCAACATCGTCAACAAAAAAAATTGTCAAAAATTAAATGTAAGTTTTAGCGACTTCAAAATTGCACTTGATTAATTGCATTGACTAAAATTTAAGGTTTTTTTTTACAAATTTTGCGGGGTAAAAACTCCAGAAAAATTGCCTACAAAGTTGTGATGTTACTACAAGGACGCTGCTTCAGGACTAATACATCTAGGATCATTGATGATTGATCATTTTAAGATCTGTAAGTTTTTGCAAAACTATTTTTAGTCCCGTATTCGGCTCCCATAAATATGGTCACCGTAGGTATGCCTGATCCGACGTAGCTGTCATTTTTATTTATTTGTCGGAAATTTTGTACGACTAGCAACTCGTGTCGGAGCGAAACCAATTTACACCCCTATTCTGCAACTCTTTCATGTTCGGATTTTACTACGAATCGAAGAAATAGTATCCTGCAATCCGAATCGTATTTTCGAACTTTCGAAATTCGTAGCAATGCCATGCCTAAAAACGAACGAGTAAGCTTTTTTTTGCGTAATTTTGTACGAAAATAATTCTGTGTCGGAGGCGAGATAAAACATGTAAATCGATGTGCGTTTGCAGGAAATATTAGTAGTGTTCATTTAAACAGATAAAATTACCCTTCGCATATGCGTATATTTTTATCCACATGTTCACAAAATTAACAGATCGAAGATCACAACAAATCGCTCGCAATACGAAAAACTGGTGGAATGCATGAGCGAAAGGCCGGACATTGGTCGAGGCTTTGTAAAAGGAGCTAAAGAGGATGTGGTGGAATTTTGGGAAAGCGTTCCAAGAATTAAAGCGGCACAATATCTATTGAAATGGAGACCCTTAAAAGGAGGGAGCTTAAAGTGTGTTTGCATTGTTCAACTTTGCGTTCAACATTTGCGTTCAACTCAGCGCAGGGTTGCACGAAAAAAAAGTTGAATGGCTAAAAATATCAAAATATGAAAAAATATCAAAATATTCGCCATAAAAAGGTGTTTGCATTGTTCAACTTTGCATTCAACTTTTGGTTGAATGGCCTTTCAACTAATCGCTTTCAACAAAGTTGGTCGCCAGCCAACATTTAGCCATTCAACTTTTTTTTCGTGCAACCCTGCGTTGAGTTGAACGCAATTGTTGAACGCAAAGTTGAATAATGCAAACGCTGTTTTACATTTTATCATTTAAGCTAAATGGATCAGAACAATCTCTTAGCAATCTCCTTTGTATATTAATGCAACTGTAAGCTGTTTTCCCTCCTGGGACAAAAGTGCACCGGTCACTGAATCCTTTGTATTCTACTTAATTAACGAAGTATTTTTTCAAATAATGATTAAACTAATTCTTTTTAATTTCACTATTCACTTGCGATTATGGATATTTATTTTGATTTGTTTCTGTCAAAGCAGCTGAGTAAGACCACAGTATATACAGTAATAAACCTTTTCGCAGTTTTTCACCAATTGTTCCCCGAGGAGTACTTTTGGGTTGTGTGCAGCGTTTTCGTTTTACGCGCACGGCAACACTTACTGTGGGGAATTTCGCCTCATGATTAGAAAAAGGTCCTTTCGAGGATAAAATATATATAACTGTGTTATTTATGAACAAAATGTAGGTTAAGTATAGTATCAATTACCACGTTTATACGTATGCTATTTGCAAATAAAAATAATTTGCAAATACCTAACTCACCGTTTATTCGATGGCGAAATTTTTTTATTTAATATTGCCTGATTATAAAAAGGCAATAATATGACCATCGAAAAAGAAAACAAAGTTAAAAATGGCAACGTTTTGATTATAAAAAGGCAATAAGATGACCATCTAAAAAGAAAACAAACCTAAGAATGGCGGCGTCTTGAGCTTATTTGCAAATAGTATCACTAATCAATACTTATTTGCGTGATTTAGTTATTTGCAAATAAAAAACAAACTCAACGTTTAAACGGCAAAGTTTACCATTTTGCAAATTGTTATTTGCAAATAATACATGCGTAAAAACGTAGTAAATGTTTAATTAAGAATATTATCAATATCACGTCGTATTTATATTAAACAACGTGAAATTTGTGAATTTATCACGGAAAACTCTAAATTTCCGAATATATTGAAGTATTTATTCCAAAACAAAAAACGGTTTGCTTAGTTTTAGAGATTTCAATGACTACCAGCGCATCCGCCCAGACAGCTCATTAAGCACACCCAAGTTTGGGCGGAACTCGTCAAAAATACTTCACATCAAAGTATCGAATGTCACAAAAATGAATCATACACAGATACAATAGCAATTGCTATAAATTGCTACCGTATAAATTCAACACACGCATGTGGTTGGAGACTGCGTTGGTTGTGGTGGGCATAAGTTCAGCCAACACATTCAATGGTCCATTACCCGGAGCTGCTCCAATATGAAGAGTAGATTTTTGTGAGCCGCACAAGCCACTGCCTCTGGTTACAAACTGGATATCTTTTTAAAATAATAAGAAAAGTGTTTGTTTACAAAATTACCTGTGCCCTCTGCCTTAGTACGGTTGTTGCTCCCTTTCATACCACAGTTATTTTGTATGCAGCTCTGAATCAGCAAAATTCATGCTCCTTCTCATTATCAACCCTGATCACATTTTACCCCCGAGGAGCACTCAAAAAGGTTTATTACTGTATATACTGTGGTAAGACTTCGAATTTCACTATTTCAGTTGGCAACGCCGTTGATAGTTACGTTCGGACCAGTGTTGCCGTCTGAGCCCTTTGGTGGCTAGATTTAGCTACCACATACTTTTTTAGGCCACATAAATTTAAAATTGCCTCTAGCCCTTTTTTAGCCCTTTGGAGAATTTATTCATACTTGGCATGAAAAAATTGTATATGCTTAATTTGATCTAATTTTTTCCATATATGTAAGAGATGAATTTTTAACTAACAACGACTGATATATATTCATAAATGTATTGTGTTTCTTACGTTTTTATACATAATAATAATAATAATATAATAGATTTGCGCTTACACATATGTTAGTGTTTGGCCGAGCTTCTCCTCCGACTTGTGGCGTGCGCCTTGATGTTGTCACACGAAGCGGAGGGACCTACAGTTTTACGCCGACTCCGAATGGCGATTGTATTTTTATGAGAAGCTGTTTTTCATAATAGAAATACACTCGGAGGTTTGCCATTGCCTGCCGAGGGACGACCGCTGTTAAGAAAAAACCTTTTTTCTATATTTTTTGCGATATTGCGATATTGTGAAAGCGCGCACTGCTTACCACTACACCACAGCGGTCGACGTTTTTATACACATTTTTTTTTTTTTTATACACATTCCCACGACAGCCGGTTCTACGTACCGGAATGACTCGGGTTTTACCCGACTAATGGCTGTTGTTTCGGCGATCTAACCCCGTTTAGGTCGGCGAAGTATCTCAGAAGTTGTTCGTCCATAGGGCTACATTCGCTACGTTTTCTCCTACTCAGGGTTGGCATCGAGTCAAACCCAGGGCCAGAAACCTACACCTGTTGTGTATGCCAGAGACGACTACACCACAACTCCACCTCTGTCAAGTGCAATGCTTTCGAGGGGTGGTGTCACCTCAGAGTCTGCTCAGCACTACGGACACATCGGCAGTGGACCAGGTCGTATGTGGCCCCC
>NW_023458562.1:5939299-5947362 GCF_013731165.1 Rhagoletis pomonella | reverse complement strand
AGGTCGGCGAAGTATCTCAGAAGTTGTTCGTCCATAGGGCTACATTCCCTACGTATTCTTCTACTCAGGGCTGGCATCGAGTCAAACCCAGGGCCAGAAACCTACACCTGCTGTGTATGCCGGAGACGATTACACCACAACTCCACCTCAGTCAAGTGTAATGCCTGCGAGGGGTGGAGTCACCTCAGAGTCTGCTCGGGACTACGGACACATCGACAGTGGACCACGTCGTACGTGGCCCCCTGTTGCTCAAACAGAGCAGCCTCGACGGCTAACCTCAGTCCACCCGAGCAGCCTCACACAGTCACCACAACACAACAACATAATAACACCACAGACCATACCACAGCCACGACAGACCACATAACAAACACAACCGCACCACCACCCACACGCCGCCGCCACCAACTCCTGGTTCCCCCTACAATCTGCACGGTATGTCAGACCAGGATATTCCGTAATGTGACATCACTCAAGTGCAACACCTGCCTTGGCTGGTGCCACTTTAGGGCATGCTCAGGTCTGCGTACCACGCGAGATTGGACTGGGAACTTCGAGGGCCCGTGTTGCGTTGCTCGGTCGCAGACCTCAATTGCGACGCCTCCCGCCACCACCACAGGGCGGCAACCATCACAGCAGCGCACACAGCCAACGGCGGTAAGAACACACACATCACTTACACCCCACATCACGACACGTCTCCCGAACCACATGAAGCTGCTTCAATTTAACTGCAACGGGCTACAGAGCAAGATTGAGGAGATAACCATCTTCATGTGTCGGCATGGTATATTGATAGCTGCGGTCCAAGAGACGAAATTGCACAGCAATTCTACTTTGTTGAATTGCGCCGGGTACAACGTGCACCGTCGAGATAGCGAGCGAGATAATGGTGGTGGCTTAGCGTTCATCACGCACCACACCGTGCAGTATCGTCTAATCGTAGCAGACATCGACCGCAGGGATACCACCCTAGAATGTCAGGGCATCGCTATCCGGTCAGGCGATGTTGAGCTCGAAATATTTAACATATACATACCCCCCTTTCACCTGCTGCCCGGCAGGATATCACCCTGATATAGGTGCGCTCCTCAGAGGTGAAAACCGTTTGGTAGTAGGTGACTTTAATGCGAACCACGATCACTCAAGCCTGTCAAACGATTCGACATTCTGCACAATGAACGACGACGCACCCACCAGGATTATGGGTAACTGCAGTAGCTCGCCAGACATCACCATAGTCAACGCTGGTCTGATAAACAGCATAACATGGCGACCTATGCTGACTCTAGCATCAGACCACCTACCCATAGTCATCTCGATAGATAAACCAACCGACTTTGCCTCCGCCAAACACCGGACCTATATCAACTTTTCTAAAACTGATTGGAAAGGTTACGCGGAGTTTACCGAAAACACCTTCACAGCGCTCCCCACACCAACCGACGTCCACCTCGGTGAACGTAAGTTCCGCAGGGCTGTCACTGCTGCTGCAGCTCGCTTCATACCGGCAGGATGTATATCGGACCCACGTCCAAACATCCCTGCCGAAGCGGCTGTTCTAGCCGATGAGCGTGATAGCCTTCGTCAGGCCGATCCCGGAGATCCCCGTATTAGGGATCTCAACGCCGAGATTCGACAACTAGTAAACGTACATAAGCGGAAGAAGTGGGACGAGCATCTGAAGACCTGTAACTGCGCCTCTGGTGCGAGTAAGCTTTGGTCATCCGTGAGGTCACTGTCCAATCCGACGAAGCACGACGACAGAGTCGAAATTTCTTTCGGCGACCATGCCTCGTCGGACCCGGAGCGATGCGCGAGCCGGCTGCTCATACTGCATCCTCCGGTGGACAAAGCCAAGCGTCGAGTCACCAGAAGGCTGCACAAACTGCCAACAACTTGTGCCCCCCCCTTGCTTTCACTTGCGGTGAAGTTCAGGTGGCCATCGGGAAGGCGAAAGCCTCCAAAGCCATGGGTCCCGACGCCGTATGCATGCTGATGCTGAAAAATTTGGGTCCTGCGGGGGTAGCGTACCTAACGGAGGTCCTCAACTTGTCCACGGCCACTCTCATCATCCCAGACATCTGGAAGGTGGCGAGAGTGGTCCCTCTGCTCAAACCGGGGAAACCCGACAACATAGGAGATTCTTATCGTCCGATAACACTCCTTTCCCCGGTAGCGAAGACACTCGAGGCCTTGCTACTCCCGTACTTCACAAACGACTTGACCCCAGCGAACCACCAGCATGGCTTCCGTAAAGTGCACAGTACAACAACAGCAATTAACGCCATAAACACTCAGATAACTCGTGGCCTTAACTGTAAACGTCCCTGTGAAAGAACGATTCTTGTAGCGTTCGACCTGTCAAAGGCTTTTGACACTGTCAGCCATTCCACGCTACTAGAAGATATAGAGGCTTTCTCTTTCCCACAGAGGCTCAAACGGTGGTCGGCAAATTATCTGAGTGGTCGACACTCGTCGGTAATGTTTAGAGACAAATCGAGCAAACTTAGAAAAATAAAACAGGGGGTTCCACAGGGTGGTGTCCTTTCCCCACTACTGTTTAACTTTTACATTTCAAAGCTCCCTCAACCACCAGAGGGAGTCTCGATTGTCTCTTACGCCGACGATTGCTCGATCATGGCGACTGGGAATGGAATTGATGACTTGTGTTCGAAAGTAAACGGATATCTCTCTGACCTTTCTCGCTTCTTCACTGCAAGTGTCTAGCCCTCTCCCCTACGAAATCCTCTGCGACCCTGTTCACAACCTGGACGAAGGAGGTCAGGCTACCGCTAGGAATTCACGTCGATGAAACACCAATTCCGACGGTGAATAATCCTAAAATACTCGGAGTAACATTCGACAGCCTGCTCTCCTTCTCTGCGCACACAACCACTATTGTCAATAAAGTACACAGCCTCAACAAGGTCCTCAAGTCGCTAGCTGGCAGTACTTGGGGCAAAGACAAAGAAACGTTGCTGGCAACATACAAGGCTATAGGCCGGCCGGTTGTAAACTACGCAGCACCAGTGTGGTCGCCGGGGACTAGTAGGACGCAGTGGACGAAGCTACAGAAGGTACAAAATACAGCACTCAGGACAGCGACAGGATGCCTCCTGATGGCACTTGAACACCACCTCCACGATGAGGCAAAAATGCTCCCAATTAGGGAGCACAACACCATGCTCTGCAAGCAGTTTCTTGTTGGGAGCCACAGATGTGGCCACCCAAATAGACAGCTGCTTGCAGAGGAGCCCTCGCCGAGGCACGTCAGGAGGCATCTATATGAACTGACGGACGAAGTCCAGAGGATCATTAAGCAACCTCTGGACCCGACAGCTCACAGACAGTCCCTGAACGGCATTTACAGGGACGCAGTCTCGAGTTATGTAGACTCAAGACCTGTGAATGCCGTTCTAGGCACACAAACACCGGACATTGACATGACGGAGCTCCATCTGCCTCGGGAGACCAGAACGACAATAGCCCAACTTCGCTCTGGCTACTGCAGCAGGCTAAATTCCTACCTGTGTAGGTTAAATGCGGATGTGCCGAACGAATGTCCGGCATGCGGAGAGACCCCTCACGACTCGAAAATCTCTTCGCATGCCCGGAAAACCCCACAACCCTAACGGCGTCGTCCCTATGGACTGACCCCATAGAGGCTGCACGCTTCTTGGGGCTGCCGTTAGTGGAACTCGGCGACAACGACTGAGATATCAGCCGATCTGGGCGGGGTTGTTGTAGCCGCTACAACAACAACAACAACAACGTTTTTATACATACATACTGTAAAAGTGTTAGGGCTGTTAACGTATCTATTAACGATTTAACTATAGTTTAAAATAGACAAGTTTACGGCCCTTAGGGCCAGTTTTTCAGTGCCAGTTTAAACTCAGATTAAGTAAACTGAGTTAATTTCCGCTCGCTAAATTGACCAGCTGGCTGACATTTGATTGGCTTATCTTAGTTTAAACCAGCCAGATCGGGCGTTTAAACTTAGTGTAAACCACGGCCGTGCACTGAAAAACTGGCCCTTAATATGGTTAATTTGTTAAATGGCCTATCAAGCCGATTGACCGTGTATGTTCTTGTGGTGTGATTGTACCAGCTGCTAGTGCGACTTCAAAAACTATTTGAAAATTTTATGATTGTCGTGAATGGTAAAATTAGCTCAATTTTTTAAGTAAAAAATATTTTTGCGGAAATTTCTTGCACTATATGAGTCAAGGCCGTGTTTTTGGAATATTAAGTTCACGATATTGCAGTTTTGAAATAAATAAAAAAACAATGTTTAACAAAATGATAGAAAAATTATGAATTTTCGGCTCTTAATTATTTCGATCTTTGTTGTTGTTGTTGTAGCGGCTACAACAACCCCGCCCAGGACGGTTGGTATCTCAGTCGTTGTTGTCAAGTTCCACGTCCGTCACACTAGCTGACCCACTTCTCCAAAAAATGATAAAAATTACTCAGGAATTAGGTGCAATTTAGGTGCGATTTAGGGCCTCCAAAATTAATTTAAGTGCTCACTCGGTTTCCGAGAAATTTGCAAAAATGGTAGCCCTAAATTGCACCTAATTCCTGATTAATATTTACCAGTGTTCGACGAAATTTAGTGGGTGGGTCAGCTAGCGAGACGTCACGCTGGCTGACCCAAAACACATTTTTGCGAATTTCTCGGAAACCGAGTGTGCACCGAAATTAATTTTGGTGGCCCTAAACTGCACCTAGATTGCACCTAATTCCTGAATAATATTTACCAGTGTTCGACGAAAATTAGTGCGTGGGTCAGCTAGCGTGACGTCACGCTGGCTGACCCATATATTTTTGCAATTTTCTCGGAAACCGAGTGAGCACTTAAATTAATTTTGGAGGCCCTAAATTGCACCTAATTTCTGAGTAATTTTTATCATTTTTTGGAGAAGTGGGTCAGCTAGCGTGACGGACGTTCAAGTTCCACTAACGGCAACCCTAGGAAGCGTGCAGCTTCTGTCCCCGGCCGGGTTTTCCGGGCATGCGTGTCAAGGTTGGATCTCAAATATCTGAACAAAGGCCTTTGTTCACGGGTGTCCCACAAGGGTCAATCTTAGGACCACTACTATTTAGTTTGTTCGTTAATGATATATTTCGGACTTCTATGCACGCCAACATGCATGCCTATGCGGACGATGTCCAGCTCTACATGTCAGGTCCTCTGGAGGACTCAGCTAATTTGTGCGCAAGCTTCAACAGGGAAGTGATGTCTATAAGGTCCTGGGCACAGTTAAATGGTCTTTGTCTTAATTGTGACAAGTGTTTTGTTTTACCTATTTGTAAGAAACGTCTTAACCTAGCAACTATTCCATCGTTACACATTGGAGGCAAACCAATTAAATTTGTGTCAAAAGTAACTAACCTTGGGTTTATTATCAACTCAGGCCTTACCTGCATTGACCATGTGAATTCAACTGTAGGCAAAGTCTATAATACTTTAAGGAATTTACGAATGTCTGCTCAATTTACACCGATAGAAATCAGACGTAAACTCGCAATCCAACTTATAATGCCAATTATCTGTTATTCTGAGGTAGTCTACAGCAGGTTAGATTCCCAATCAGCTCACAAAATAGATGTAGTATTTAACCAGATCACGCGCTATGTGTTTGGGCTAGCAAGATATGAACATATTTCCGCTTGGAGAACGCGCCTACTTGGCTGCGAAATTTCTGAATATCTTAAAGCTAGAAATTGTGTATTCCTTTTTCGTCTCATGACAGATAAGGCACCCAAATATCTATATGAAAAATTAATGTTCCCCAAATCCACTCGAGTAAAGGACTTGACTGTTCCTACCTACAATTATCTCAGCTCTGCACGGCTATTCTTTGTCAATGCTATCCGCATCTGGAACTCTATTCCATCCCATATTCGCAGTAGTTTAAACAAAAGCAACTCTAAAAATGTTCTGTATGCATATTTCCGTTAGCTTCACTTCAGTCCCTGTGATGTGCTCTCTATGTACTTGTTTAATTAAGTCTTATTTTAAGTATATGTCCTGGAATTGTAGAACTCACTTAAAAATACTACTCTGTTAATTATATTATGTTACTTTTATTTAGTCTTAAGTAATTTTTGCTGTTTTAGTTATATGTATGTGCTGTTATGAATTTTTTGTTGCGCTATAAAAGATCATTCTTTTAATCTTATTGTGCTAATGATTTTATTAATAAATGAAATGAAATGAAATGCGAAGAGATGTTTCGAGTCATGTGGGGTCTCTCCACATGCCGGACACTCATTCGGCACATCCTCATTCAACCTACTCAGGTAGGAGTTCAACCTGCTGCAGTAACCGGAGCGAAGTTGTGCAAGTGTTGTGCGTGTCTCCCGAGGCAGATGAAGCTCCGTCTCGTCTATGTCCGGGGGTGGTATGCCTAGAACGGCATTCACAGGTCTAGAGTCTACATAACTCGAGACTGAGTCCCTGTGAATGCCGTTCAGGGCCTGTCGGTACGCTGTCGGGTCCAGAGGTTGCTTAATGAACCTCTGGACTTCGTCCGTCAGTTCATATAAATGCCTCCTGACGTGCCGAGGCGAGGGCTCCTCTGCAAGCAGCTGTCTGCTTGGGTGGCCACATCTGTGGCTCCCGATCAGGAACTGCTTGCAGAGCATTATATTGTGCTCCTTTACAGGGAGCATTTGCGCCTCGCCGTGCAGGTGGTGTTCAGGCGACATCAGGAGGCATCCTGTCGCTGTCCTGAGTGCGGTGTTCTGTACAGTCTGTAGCTTCGTCCACTGCGTCCTACTAGTCCCTGGCGACCACACTGGCGCTGCGTAGTTCAAAACCGGCCGGCCTATTGCCTTGTATGTTGCCAGCAACGTTTCTTGGTCTTTGTCCCAAGTACTGCCGGCTAGCGACTTGAGGACCTTGTTGCGGCTCTGTACTTTATTGACATTAGCGGTTGAGTGCGCAGAGAAGGAGAGCAGGCTGTCGAATGTTACTCCGAGTATTTTGGGGTTATTCACCGTCGGAATTGGTGTGTCATCGACGTGCATCCCCAGCGGTAGCCTGACCTCCTTCGTCCAGGTTGTGAACAGGGTCGCGGAGGATTTCGTATGGGAGAGGGCTAGACACTTTGCAGTGAAGAAGCGAGAAAGTTCGGAGAGATACCAGTTTACTTTCGAACATAGGTCATAAATTCCATTCCCAGTCGCCATGATCGAGCAATCGTCGGCATAAGAGACAATCGGGACTCACTCTGGTGGTTGAGGGAGCTTTGAAATGTAAAAGTTAAACAGTAGCGGGGAAAGGACACCACCCTGAGGAACCCCCTGTTTTATTTTTCGCTGCTTCCTCGTTTTGTCTCTTAACATTACCGACGAATGTCGACCACTCAGATAATTTGCCGACCACCGTTTAAGCCTCTGTGGGAGAGAGGAGGCCTCTATATCTTCTAGTAGCGTGGAATGGCAGACGGTGTCAAACGCCTTTGACAAGTCTAACGCTACTAGAATCGTTCTCTCAAAGGGACGGTTTCGGTTAAGGCCACGAGATATCTGAGTGTTTTTGGCGTTAAGTGGTTTTGTTGTACTGTGCACTTTACGGAAACCATGCTGATGCTTCGCTGGGGTCAGGAGGTTTGTGAAGTACGGGAGTAGCAAGGCCTCGAGTGTCTTCGCTACCGGGGGAAGGAGTGTTATCGGACGATAGGGATCTCCTTTGTTGGCAGGTTTCCCCGGTTTGAGCAGTGGGATACTCTCCCCACCTTCCAGATGTCTGGGATGATGAGAGTGGCCATTGACAAGTTGAGGACCTCCGTTAGGTACGCTACCTTCGCAGGACCCAAAATTTTCAGCATCAGCATGCATATTCCGTCGGGTACCATGGCTTTGGAGGCTTTCGCTTTCCCGATGGCCACCTGAACTTCACCGCAAGTGAAAGCAAGGGGGGCACAGGTTGTTGGCAGTTTGTGCAGCCTTCTGGTCACTCGACGCTTGGCTTTGTCCACCGGAGGATGCAGTATGAACTGTCGGCTAAAATAGCTCGCGCATCGCTCCGGGTCCGACGAGGCATGGTC
>NW_023458562.1:5883346-5924299 GCF_013731165.1 Rhagoletis pomonella | reverse complement strand
TTACATCAAACAATAGAAATCGCAAAAATTAGCAAATAAAATACGCCCTTTGTTTTGTTGTCAAATTTCTGAGAAATGTGAATTCACCACGATGCGATACAGAAAGAACAAGGACCAGGGATGTAATTTTAAGTAAATCTATTATTCAGTAGCAAGGCGCAGAGCGTTCGGGTCAGCAATATTAATTTGTACCAAATACAACATTAAACGGTGGTTCTAATACATTTTTTGATATTATTAACCACAGTACATACATTATATGGTATTTCTTTCAAAAATTAATGTACTTTATGAACTTTTTCAAATATTTCTTTAGTTTCTTTCATGAGTGCTGAAAAGCAACCATGCGTGTAAGAAATTGTGTGCTACCTAAAATTTCACCTATGGAAACTTTATCCCCATAAAGGACTTCACCACAGTTTTTTTACTGGATATACTGAGGTTTGTTTACTCTGTTTTATTACTTCTTCTTCTTTGGCGCTATAACCGCCTAAGCGATTTTGGCCGAGTTCAGCAAAGCACGCCAGTTTTTTCTCCTCTGTGCCAACTGACGTCAATTGGAAACGCCAAGTGAAGCCAAGTCCTCCACCTGATCTTTCCATCGCAGTGGGGTCGTTCCTTTCCTCTGCTACGTCGTTCCTCTGGAGCGTCGGTGTCCATTCGAACGACATGACCAAGCCAGCGGAGCCGCTGTATTTTAACCCTAGAACACACACCCGGGTACAAATGTATGCACTTTCAACTTTGAAGTGTTGTAACTTTTGAACCGCTATAACTCTATACCGCTAACTTCGGATCTAGGAAGATTATTTAGTTTTGAGTTCAAATTCAAAATTTGAACCAGATCGGACCATTGGTTCAGGAGCTACAGCCTTCCAAACACATTATATACGTAAACACACACCCGGGATACGTTTGTACCCCAATAGTAAAAATCCTCATAATAATAAAAAAAAAACATTTTTTATATTATTTTTTTATTTGAAAAATTAAAAATATTCATTTCACACATTATATTATTGACTTTTATTATAAAAATTATAAAAATGCATCTTATATCTAAGGAAAATCATGGCAAATAGAGCAATTTGTTGATGTGACCGAATGTTCAAGACACATTGGCTTCTTACATTTGTCGCACAGCTTTCTGGTTTTTCTACGGCGTTTTTCCTCTTGTGCGTAACATAAATAGCAAGATCCGGACACAGGTTTTGGCGTGCGCGCTGCGGCAGATGTTGATGCTGCTGTTGACACCATTGATTCCACCGGTCAGGATCTGCGCAGGATCTGCTTACGCTTGTTGTTTGTTCTCCAAGGCAACATAGGGTTATTCAAATCGTAGACAATGTAGGTTGCAAGAGCTGTAATGTCCAACATGTTGAAGAACATCGCTAGTGGCCATCGTTTTGTTTGTCTTTGTGTTGGATATTCCGCAAACATTTGGTCCATTCGATCAACACCACCTTTGGTACGATTATAATATTCAATTATTTCAGGCTTCCCACTGTCAGCTATTTCAGCATCATTATGCATGGTCGAAAGCAAAATTACTGCTTTATTTTTTTTGGGAACATAAGAGCACATTGTCACATTATTTTTGAAGCCAAATGTCGTTGAACCAATTGTCCTGTTTTTGTTCTGCTTCATTTCTTGAGGAATATATGATTTGTTTTTGCGCAAAGTTCCAACGATCGTGAGTTTCCAGGTGAGAAGCAGTTCTGCAACTGGCAAGGTCGTAAACAAATTGTCCATTGTAATGTTTCGGCCACTTCCTTGGTATTTGGCAGACAAATCCTTCACCACTCGTTCGCCTTGGTTCGTTTCCCTACCAGTTTCTGCTTGGCCAGTATATATTTGTCCATGCAGTGGATATGCATTTGTGGCATCGCAAATCCACCAAACCTTGATACCATATTTAGCAGGTTTTGACGGTATGTACTGCGTAAACCGTGTGCGTCCACGGTAAGGAAATAATTGTTCATCAATCATCAAGCATGAGCTGGGCTTGTAATGTGCAGCAAGATTATTGTTCATCATCGTCCACAACTCACTAATCGGTGCTGCTTTATCAGTTAGTAAGCGTGTTGCACGAGTGTTTTTATAGTCAAATCTTAGGAACCGCAATATCGAACAGAAACGGTTGACTCCCATTGTGGCGCGATATAAAGGATAGTTTTTGACGCTCCATAAATCTCGAACATGTTCTCCATTGCTATGGTTCGCACCAGTCATAATAAGTATGCCAAAAAATGCATACAGCTCTGTTATTTACACAGGCGTCCATGACTTAGGAGTTGTGTTTGGATGCGCATTGTTGTAAGCATTATAAGTTTCTTTTGCTAACTTATTTGTGTGGCGCATAATTATATCAGCCATTTCAACGTTCATGAAACATTTGAATGTTTGCTCTATTGACAACATTTCAGTGCATCTAGCTGGTCCAGAACGTTCTCTTATAATATTTTGTCTGAGTACCTGACGACTTACATTTGGTTCTTTCATCCACTCAGTACCATCACGTGCAACAAATTTTTCGGCACTAGCAGGTAATTCATTATTTTCTTCTACTTCTTCTTCTTCATCGTCTTCTTCATCATCCTCATAGTCCGCATAATCAGGTAATACTTCTGCGGCACTTTGCGAAACTTCAGCATCGTCATCAGCAATTTCAATGTCATTGATTTGAATTTCTTCTTCATCAGTCAAAGTCATAGGGAGCGTCATCGTCACAAATTTCATCAAATAAAGATTGTATATATGATTCTCGCTGTTCCTCAGTTAGCCTGCATAATAAAAAAAATTAGTATATGTTTACATTGTTGCTTATTTTACATTTTTTACCTTCTATATGCTGCACTTGATAAATATTCGTTTCTTCTTGAAGTCATTTCGTATCCAGTTATTTATAGTTTCAGTTATATTTATTTTCACTTATATTTTCACTTCTTACACTTTTGAGCACCAAAACAATAATGAAAGTATCAACAGGCAGCATTTATAACAACACCTCGTGTGAAAACAACCCTTGCAGCTGCATATAAAATACAAAAACCAGTTATACCAGTGTATTTGCTACCTACGTACCCATACCTTGCGCGACCTTTTTGCACATATCTTTTGAACCAGGTAGAATATTTCAATGAAATAAAAACCAAAATGTGTATTCGTTGTTACTGTACAAGTATATTATTATAAATTATATTATTTTGTTTTGCATTTATCAGGACAACAACAAAAACAAAAATCCACTGTTGCATGTCCTGACTTTATTTGCCCATATCGCTGGAACCAGTAGGAATATTCGAATGAAACAAAAGACAAAATACTTGTTATATATTAAAATATACATTTCAAAAAAAAAATCATAGAAATCGGTTGAATAAGCATTAAAAAAACCGCAAAATAAGGTCCCGGGTACAAACGTATCCCGGGTGTGTGTTTACGTGGTATTTTCTGGGTGTGTGTTCTAGGGTTAATTCGCTGCACTATGTCCATATCGTTGTAAAGCTCATACAGCTCATCGTTCCATCGTCTGCGGTATTCGCCATCGCCAACGCGTAAAGGCCCGTAAATCTTCCGCAAAATCTTTCTCTCAAACACTCCAAGAGCCGCCTCATCGGATGTTGTCATTGTCCAAGCTTCTGCGCCATATAGCAGCACGGGCATGATGAGTGACTTATAGAGCGTGGTTTTCGTACGTCGAGAGAGGACTTTACTCCTGAATTGCCTACTCAGTCCAAAGTAGCACTTGTTTGCAAGAGTGATCCTGCGTTGGATTTCAATGTTGACATTATTATCGGTGTTAATGCTGGTTCCCAAGTAAACGAAATTCTTTACTTTCTCGAAATTGTAACTGTCAACGGTGGCGTGGGTGCCAAGGCGCGAATGTGCTGACTGTTTGTTTGATGACAGGAGCAGTGTTGCCTGATCTTTTTGGACGAACCGGCTAAATGGGCAAAAAATCTGGCTAAAAACGGCTAAACTGTTTCAACTAAATTTATGTGAAATTTATTTAAATAAATCATAAGTAGAAATACTAGTTCTTGGAGAGAAGTTGCAAAGTCAAGCTGGAAAAAATTTTGCCAGCAAGAATTTGCAATTAGGAAAAACATGTGATTGTGGCACATCGTTGGATTTTTTGTCGACGATAATTTAAATAAACAGGTTCGTCAAATTTAAAAATTTACAAACTTGAGCGATTTTAAAATGAAAAATTTAAGTAAGTACTTGTTTACTTAATTAATTCCAATGATTTGAAAAGCCCTCGGAATGCAATCTCAACCAGAGTCGATATAGGAAACGCGATAGTTAGTACGGCAAAGAAATTGAAACGTATGTTGAAGAAAGTCGGACTAGCAAGAATCCTAGATCCTCTTTTTGGCCCTTTTGAAATAATTTTAAAATTCTATACAAATTTCTTATGTTTGAAATGCAACCGTGGACACTAGCCGGCAGGGAAACTTGCAAGTTCCCTCAAATTTGCGTTCGTGCAGAAATTTGCAAGTTTCTCTGTTTGAGATAGAATTTGGGAGCATTTTTTCTTACTAACTGATATTTTGAGTGATAATTTTCGCTGCATTTTCGACGAACAAACCTATTGTCTTCCCAGAGAGTTTTGCTTTACATCGAAATTTGTGCTCTTTTACCTTCATTTTGACGCATTTCAGTATTGGTTCTTTAAATTCAAGTGGGCCCTCGGTTTTCGGAATTTAAATAAGTTCTCAGGAAAAAAAGTTAGTTTAAATAAATCCATGTGTGTACATTAGAGTGGTCCAAAAAAATAAAGTCGGAGTTTTAATGCCGGCACACCCTAGGATTGATCTATATCGAAAAAAATATACCCCTATCTTTTTATTTTGAAATCAAAAAATATTTAGGCAGTGCTCAAAGCGCTCAAAGTTTTCCATGTATTTTATATGGAGAAAAAACTATTTTTCGTAGAAATGGTATAAAACTCTTGACAATCAATATTTTTCGATCGGAAAACTGTGGTTCTCTTCAAGAGACTTCCAGTATTAATATCCAACTGTTTATTTAACCATTTTTTATGACTAAAGATTTCTTATTGGTACCCCCATTGCATTTTCTAATGGCTTTGGAGGACCTATTAAAATATAGTTACCATAAAAAAATTGTAAAAGAAAAATTGAGTATTATTACTGAGAATCTCCTGAAGATAAGTAACGTTTTCCGATCGAAAAATATTGGTTTTCAAGAATTCTACACTATTTCTACGAAAAGTGGTTTTTTTTCCATATAAAATACATGGAAAACTTTGAGCACTTTGAGCACTACCTAAATTATTTTTTATTTCAAAATAAAAAATATGGGTATATTTTTTTCGGTGTATAACAATCCTAGGGGGTGGCGGCATTAAAAATCCGACCTTATTTTTTTACATACATTTTTGGACCACTTTAGTGTACATAGTGCTTGAAAATAGCAAACTGTGAAACAATTTGTTATTTTCTAAGCTTGCGAATAAAATTTCACACTTAAATCCATAACAAACATTTTATGAAGAAAATCCCCGTTACGGCCTTCTTTAGAAAAAATATATTCGTGTAAAATAAAAATAAGCGAAATGGGGCCAATTTTATATAAACCTGCCTCCGCGATAAGGCTAGTAGCCATTTCCAACAGATTTTGGATCGCTTAGTCAAAAATTAAAACATATATATTTGAATTTTAAGAAAACAATGTAAATAGCAAAATCGGCTAAAAACGGCTATTTTTTTACAAAACGGCTAACAAATCGGCTTCCGGCTAAACCGAAATTTCTCCGGCTATTTGCAATCGCAACCGGCTAAATCTAGCCGGGAAACAGCTAAATTGGCAACACTGGACAGGAGAAACTTCGCCTTGTCCTCGTTTACCACCAGACCCTTTCGCTTTGCTTCCCTCTCGAACTTGGAAAAGGCAGAACAGACTTCGCGGTTTTTGTTACCGATGATGTCGATGTCATGGGCATAAGCCAGCAATTGCACGCTCTTGTAATAAATTGTTTCTGAGCGGTTCAGTTCTGCAGCTCTTATTATCTTCTCCAACATCAGATTAAAGAAGTCACATGAAAGGGAGTCGCCCTGTCTGAAACCCCGTTTTGTGGCGAACGGCTCGGAGAGGTCTTTCCCAATTCTGACGGAGCTGGTGGTATTGCTCAACGTCATTTTACACAGCCGTATGAGTTTTGAGGGGATGCCAAATTCAGACATAGCGGCGTATAAGCAACTCCTTTTAGTGCTGTCAAAAGCGGCTTTAAAGTCGACAAATAGGTGGTGAGTGACGATCCTTTTCCAAGATTTGGCGTATTGTGAATACCTGGTCCATGGTGGATTTGCCAGGTCTAAAGTCACACTGATAAGGCCCAATCAGTTCATTGACGGTGGGCTTCAGTCTTTCACACAATGCGCTTGATAAAATCTTGTAACCTATGCTTAGAAGGCTGATCCCGCGGTAGTTGGCGGGGTCACCTTTCTTGTGGATTGGGCACAGCACACTTAAATTCCAGCCATCGGGCATGCGTTTATCTGACCATATTCTGCACAAGAGTTGATGCATGCACCTTATCAACTCCTCGCCACCGTACTTGAATAGCTCAGCTGGCAGGCTGTCAGCTCCAGCAGCTTTGTTGTTTTTCAGCCGCGTTATTGCTATACGTACCTCGTCATAGTCAGGCGGAGGAATGTCGACTCCGTCATCATCGACTACGGGCTCGGGTTCTTCTTCTCCACAACTTTCCGTGCTGCTACCATTTATTAGGGCGGAAAAGTGTTTCTCCAGTACGTTTCTTAAGTACGCTCTGGACATCAGTTACTAGGTCGCCATTATTGTTCTTACAGGAGTACGCCCCGGTCTTTAAACCTTCCGTAAGTCGCCTAACTCTCTGGCAAAATTTTCGGGCATTCTTCCTGTCGGCCAGCATTTCAAGCTCTTCGCACTCACGTATTTCGGCCTCTCTCTTTTTATTGCGGCAAATACGTCTCGCTTACCTCTTCAGATCCCTATAGCGGTCCCACATAGCGCCAGTTTTTTTTCTGGCTCGCTGAAATCCGACTACTTCTTCGGCGGCGGTACTTAATGAGCGGGAAATGTGGTTCCACTGCTCGCATATGTCGGTTTGTTGAAGAGTGCTCTCTGAGAGCAGGTGTGAGAGTCGAGTTGCTAAAGCGCTGGCTGTCTGTTGTGATTGCAGCTTTTCGACGTTAAGCTTTCCTTGCTTATTTGGGCGCACATTTTTTGCTGCACAGGGGCGGGTGCGTATCTTGGCTGCAACAAGATATTGGTCCAAGTCGATGTTTGGGCCTCGGAGTGTTCGTACGTCTAAAACACTGGAAGCGTGCCTTCCATCTATCCCAACATGATCGAATGGTTTCTCGTATTTCGATCCGGAGACAGCCACGTAGCTTGATGGATCTTTTTATGCTTGAACCTAGTACTGCATACTACCATGTTTCGGGCCCTGGCAAAGTCGATCAGCCTAAATCCGTTGTCGGACGTTTCGTCATGGAGGCTGAATTTTCCGACGGTGGTTCCAAAGATTCCTTCCTTGCCCACCCTGGCATTGAAGTCGCCAAGCACGATTTTGATATCATGACGGGGGCAGCGCTCGTATGTGGGGTCCAAGCGCTCATAGAAGAGATCCTTGGATGCCTCATCCTTCTCTTCCGTCGGGGCATGGGCGCAGATGAGCGAGAGGTTGAAGAATCTCGCTTTGATGCGGATTGTGGCTAGACGCTCGTCCACCGGGGTGAACGACAGTACTCGGCGACGGAGTCTCTCTCCCACTACAAACCCAACTCCGAATTTGCGCTCCTTTACATGGCAGCTGTAGTAGACGTCGCAAGGCCCCAGACATTGCTTGCCTTGCCCCGTCCAACGCATTTCTTGGATGGCGGTGATATCAGCTTTTGTCCTTACGAGGACATCAACCAGTCGGGCAGAGGCACCTTCCCCATTAAGGGTCCGGACATTCCAGGTGCATGCCCTCAAATCGTAGTCCTTTAAACGTTTGCCGTGGTCGTCGCAATAAGGGGGGTCTCATCCGAGGCTTTGCCTTGCTTCTTCACTGGAAGTGGTTTTTACGTGGCGGGTCCCAAGCCCAACGCACACCCCATTCGCTGGGACGGGGGTGCTTTCGCAACCAAATACACGTTTATATAGCGAGCCGCTTGCTCCAAGCAGACACCCGCTTGCAGCCGCACCTACTGGTGAACAGACGCTGCAGACTTCAGTGAGCCCTTGAACCGAATAAGTCGGAGTGGCCCCACCGAAGCTCCCTCTCTTTCTGCCGTGACCCAAGGATCCACTCGGATTGGTTACCGCATCTCGCACATGGGTTGCTAACGTTGCCCAGAGTGCGCGAACGAGGACGCAAGAGTCGGGATTGAGTATAGCCATGCAACTGTACCTGCATACCCAGCGCAACGCCTATACCCCCTTGTACTACGGTTTATTAACGAAATATATAAAATAAAAGTGAATAAATGATTTTGTTTGCATAAAATAATAACCGGAGACCCTTTAATAGTGTTTTAGAAGTTGAAACTGGTGATTTAGTGCATTTTTGACGTGGTAATTGCTCATAGAAAACAATGAAATTTAACAAAAGTTTTTTGTTTATAACTTTTAAATTGTTAATAATATTAGCCCTCCCCCTCCAGATTGTTAATAGGGGGACCGAAACGCGTCGTAATGTAATTACGTTTTATGTTTCTACATGAAAACTCAAATTGTTAAAACGCGCAAAAATATGAGAGTTGACCATCTTTTCGCTTCGCGCAGCAGCTTCAACAATCTATTCCCACAACAGCTGGTTCTACGTACCGGAATGATTCGGGTTTTACCCGACCAAGGGCTGTTGTTTCGGCGATCTAACCCCGTTAAGGTCGGCGAAGTATCTCAGAAGTTTTTCTTCCATAGGGCTACATTGGCTACGCATTTTTCTGCTCAGGGATGGCATCGAGGCACACCTAGGGCCAGAAACCTACACCTGCTGTATATGCCAGAGACGACTACACCACAACTCCACCTCAGTCAAGTGCAATGCTGGCGAGGGGTGGAGTCACCTCAGAGTATGCTCAGGATTACGGACACATCGGCAGTGGACCACGTCGTTTGTGGCCCCCTGCTGCTCAAATAGAGCAGCCCCCACGGCTAACCCCAGTCCACATGAGCAGCTCCACACAAATACCACAGCACAACAATATAACAACACAATAGACCACACCACAATCACGACTGACCACAGAACATACATAACCGCACCACCACCCACACGCCGCCGCCAACAACTCTTGGTTCTTCCTACAATCTGCACGGTATGTCAGACCAGGATATTCCGTAATGTGACATCAGTCAAGTGCAACACCTGCCTTGGCTGGTGCCACTTTAGGGTATGTTCAGGTCTGCACACCACGCGAGATTGGACGAGGAACTTCGTCTTCATGGCATAGTATATTGATAGCTGCGGGCTAAGAAACGAAGTTGCACAGCAATTCAACATTGTTGAATTGTGCCGGGTACAACGTGCACCGTCGAGATCGCGAACGATATAATGGTGGCGGCTTAGCGTTCATCACGCACCACACCGTGCAGTATCGTCTTATCGAAGCAGACATCGACCGCAGGGATACCACCCTAGAATGTCAGGGCATTGCTACCCGGTCAGGCGATGTTGAGCTCAAAATATTTAACGTGTACATACCCCTGTCACCTGCTGCCCGGCAGGATATCACCTTGATATAGGTGCGCTCCTCACAAGTGAAAACCGTATGGTAGTGACTTTAAAGCGCACCACGATCTTTGGCACTCAAGCCTGTCAAACTATCGTAGGGGAACAGACTTGGCTGAGCAGATAGGCGATTCGACATTCTGCACAATGAACGACCTCGCACCCACCAGGATTATGGGCAGCTGCTGCAGCATATCGACAGGCCCTGAACGGCATTCACAGGGAGTCAGAGTCGAGTTATGTATTGTCCAGACCTGTGAATGCCATTCTAGGCACACAATCACCGGACATTGATGAGACGGAGCTTCATCTACCTCCGGAGACAAGAACCACAATAGCCCAACTTCGCTCTGGCTACTGCAGCAGGTTAAATTCATACCTGAGCAGACTAAACGCGGATGTGCCAAATGAGTGTCCGGCATGCGGAGAGACCCCTCACGACTCGAAACATCTCTTCGCATGCCCGGAAAACCCAACAACCCTAACGGTTTTTTCCCTGTGGACCGACCCAATGGCGGCTGCACGCTTCTTAGGGCTGCTGTTAGTGGAACTTGACGACAATGACTGAGATATTAACCGATCTGGGCGGGGTTGTTGTAGCCGCTACAACAACAACATCTATGTGGCATGCTTTGTGGATTTTCATGCAATTAATCTTATCTGTCACGTAAAGCGCAGCATAAGTTTTATGTGGCACCAGCTTAAGGCCGGTTTTTCGAAAATTCCTCCTTTGGCACTCCATAGCACCTGCAATATAAGTTTGCCCCAAAAGAAATTTTATAACATTAGAAAAAGAGCGGACAACGACCACTTTTTAGTTTTTTTTTTGCTTAACCGGCCGTATTCTGCACTTATGCACAAAAAATTTCCACACAATTAGAATAAAAAAAGGGCAGACCACGCCCACTTCTTTTCTTCTAGCTTAACGGGCCGTATTCTGCACTCATGCCGTAAGTGGTCTCGAGTATATATGTGAGTGACGATTTAGTAGCTCTTCTAAGCGATTTTGGCCGAGTTCAGCAAAGCACGCCAGTCGTTTCTCCTCTGTGCCAACTGACGCCAAGTCCTTCTCCACCTGATCTTTCCATCGCATTGGGGGCCTCCCTCTTCCTCTGCTACCACCAGCGGGTTTCGAGTTGAATACTTTCAGAGCTGGACCGTCGGTGTCCATTCGAATGAAATGACCAAGGCAGCGTAGCCGCTGTATTTTAATTCGCTGCACTATGTCCATATCGTTGTAAAGCTCATCGTTCCATCGTCTGCGGTACTCGCCGTCGCCAATGCCTAAAGGCCCGTAAATCTTCCGCAAAATCTTTCTCTCAAACACTCCAAGAGCCGACTCATCGGATGTTGTCATTGTCCATGCTTCTGCGCCATATACCACCACGGGCATGATGAGTGACTTAGAGAGCGAGGTTTTCGTACGTCGAGAGAGGACTTTACACCTGAATTGCCAACTCAGTCCAAAGTAGCACTTGTTGGCAAGAGTGATTCCGCTTTGGATTTCAATGCTGACATTATTATCGGTGTTAATGCTGGTTCCCAAGTAAACGAAATTCTCTACTTTTTCGAAATTGTAACTGTCAACAGTGACGTGGGTGCCAAGGCGCGAATGTGCTGACTGTTTGTTTGATGACACGATTGAGAGAATACAAAGGTTGCGCCGATCTCCGACCGCTATTCCTCTCTTGACGAATTTGGCAGAATCGTTGTTTGCATGACGTCACACTGGTGCAACTTGTTTACGCTTTCCTTGCAACATTTTTTCTTCTTCTTCCATTCTTGCTCATGTTTTGGCATTTCTCTCGCAATTGCACCAGTGTGACGTCACACAAAAGTTATTCTCAAAAATCCTCTCTGAACGGCGCATTTGTATTCTATCATTCTTGGTTTGATGACGGGAGATACTTCGTCTTGTCCTCGTTTACCACCAGACCCATTCGCTTAGCTTCCCTATCCAACTTGGAAAAGGCAGAACAGACTGCGCGGTTTTTGTTACCGATGATGTCGATGTCATTGGCATAAGCCAGCAATTGCACGCTCTTGTAGTATATTGTTCCTGAGCGGTTCAGCTCTGCAGCTCTTATTATCTTCTCCAACATCAGATTAAAGAAGTCACATGAAAGGGAGTCGCCCTGTCTGAAACCCCGTTTTGTGGCGAACGGCTCGGAGAGGTCTTTCCCAATTCTGACGGAGCTGGTGGTATTTCTCAACGTCATTTTACACAGCCGTATGAGTTTTGAGGGGATGCCAAATTCAGACATAGCGGCGTATAGGCAACTCCTTTTAGTGCTGTCAAAAGCGGCTTTAAAGTCGACAAATAGGTGGTGAGTGTAGATCCTTTTCCAAGATTTGGCGTATTGTGAATACCTGGTCTATGGTGGATTTGCCAGGTCTAAAGCCACACTGATAAGGCCCAATCAGTTCATTGACGGTGGGCTTCAGTCTTTCACACAATACGCTCGATAAAACCTTGTAACCTATGCTTAGAAGGCTGATCCCGCGGTAGTTGGCGCGAATGGCGGGGTCACCTTTCTTGTGGATTGGGCAGAGCACACTTAAATTCCAGTCGTCGGGCATGCGTTCATCTGACCATATTCTGCACAAGAGTTGATGCATTCACCTTATCAACTCCTCGCCGCCGTACTTGAATAGCTCAGCTGGCAGGCTGTCAGCTCCAGCAGCTTTCTTGTTTTTCAGCCGCGTTTTTGCTATTCGTACCTCGTCATAGTTAGGCGGTGGAACGTCGACTCCGTCATCATCGACTGCGGGCACGGGTCTTCTCCACAACTTTCCGTGCTGCTACCATTTAGTAGGGCGGAAAAGTGATCCCTCCATAATTTAAGTACGCTCTGGACAACGGTTACTAGGTCGCCATTATTGTTCTCACAGGAGTACACACCGTCTCTCTCCTACCACGAATCCAAAACCGAATTTGCTCTCCTTTACGTGGCAACTGTAGTAGACGTCGTAAGGCTTCACGCTTACTTTTCCTTGCCAGGTCCATCGCATTTCTTGTATGGCGGTGATGTCAGCCTTTGTCTTCCCGAGGATATCAACCAGCCGGGCAGAGGCACCTTCCCCATTAAGGGTCCGGACATTCCAGGTGCATGCCCTCAAATCGTAGTCCTTTAAACGTTTGCCGTGGTTGTCATCATGAGGGGGTGGGGGGGTGTTTCTCATCTGAGGCTTTGCCTTGCTTCTTCACTGTGGTTTTTACGTGGCGGGTCCCAAACCCAGCGCACAACCTATTGCTAGGACTTAGGTGGTTTCGCAACCAAATACACGTTTATATAGCGAGCCGCATGCTCCAAGCAGACATCCGCTTGTAGCCGCGCCTACTGGTGAACAGACGTTGCACACTCCAGTGAGCCCTTGAACCGAATAAGTCGGATTGGCTCCACCGAAGCTCCCTCTCTTTCTGCCGTGATCCAAGGCTCCACTCGGATTGGTTACCGCACCTCGCACATGGATTGCTCACGTTGCCCAGAGTGCGCGAACGAGGACGCAATAGTCGGGATTCAGTATAGCCATGCAACTGTAACTGCATACCCAGCGCAACGACTATACCCCATTGCACCCCATTAGTAGCTCTTACTTTGCCAAAAAGGCGAGAAATTAAAAACTGCGTCTGTATTTAAGCGGATTTTCCACTGCAAAAAAATTTTAACTTTCTAATAAATGTATAGCGATTTGTTTTCTCTAAGAAAGAACACCTACATGAAAGTACAACCGCGGCTCTTAAATTTACATGTTCATCATCATCCGGCACCTCAAGATCCCACGACAGCCGGTTCTACGTACCGGCATAACTCGAGTTTTACATAATTACTTTTTTAAAGAAACAGTCATGAACTTAGTTTACTTTCCAGAATTGGCAAGACGAGCGGTCCTTAAAAAATGTGCGGTCTCTACAATTAACGGTGGACAATCCGACCAGGAAAACTTTGGTGAATTCCTCGAGGCTGTGACCTTCGTGTAAATGGCAGTCCAGGGAAATGCTGCGGCACCGGCCAGATCGCCATTGCTGGAAGTTGCCCCAGATCGGGTCGTCCAGAAAAAGGGCGCGGTCCCAATAATTAAGGGTGGATTTATAGGGCAGGGAAATGTTCTGCCGCCTTCAAGATTGCCAATGTTGGAAGCTGCGACCAACAAAATTCAATTTGTGAATAGTTTGGCTTGCTTAGAACAGAAAATGTAAGTTAAATACATATGTACGTTTAAATTTAAAGTACGCTTGTAATATGTTTGTAACGGTTACAGTGAGGCACTGCAATCTGGAGTAAAGGAGTCGCAAAAACGGCTGGAAGCAAAAATTTAAATACATGGATATAAAGTATGTGAATAATTAATAATCGTTAATATAATTATTTATTCATTTCCAGTGAAGCGCTTAAGTGCGAAAACCAGAGATTAAGAGAGTGCTTAAAAACCCGACTAGAAGTAAACGCCTTACCAGTTCAACACAAACACAGATCAAAAACTCCATTACCACCCACACGCTACCGCTAACATCTCCTGGTTTCTAAAACAATCTGCACGGTGTGTCAGACCAGGATATTCCGTAATGTGACATCAGCCAAGTGCAACACCTGCCTTAGCTGGTGCCACTTTAGGGCATGTTCAGGTCTGCGCACCACGCGAGATTCAACGAGGAATTTCCAGGGCCCGTGTTGCGCTGCACGGCCGCAAGTCCCAACTGCGACGCCGACCCCCACCACAGGGCGGCACTGTCGAGATCGCTAGCGAGATAATGTTGGTGGCTTAGCGTTCATCACGCACCACACCGTGCAGTATCGTCTTATCGGAGCAGACATCGACCGCATGATACCATCCTAGAATGTCAGGGTATTGCTATCCGGTCAGGCGATGTTGAGCTCGAAATATTTAACGTATATATACCCCATGTCACCAGCTTCCCGGCAGGATATAACCCCGATATAGGTACGCTACTCAGAGGCGAAAACCGTATGCTTGTTGGGGACTTTAACGCGCACTACGATCTTTGGCACTCAAGCCTGTCGAACACATCTATCTGGTCTGATAAACAGCGAATCATGGCGACCTATGATGGCCTTAGCATCAGACCATCTGCCCATAGTCATCTCGATTGATAAACCAACCGACTTTTCTTCCGCGGTTCACCGGACCTATGTCAACTTTTCCAAAGCTGACTGGAAAGGCTTCGCGGATGTTACTTAAAGCGCCTTCACTACCCATACCAACCGATGTTCACGTAGGTGAACGTAAATTCCACAGGGTTGTCACTGCTGCTGCAGCTCGCTTCATCCCAGTAGGATTTATCACGGATCCACGTCCGAACTTTCCTACTGAAGCGGCTGTTCTATCCGATGAGCGTGATAACCTTCGTCAGGCCGACCCCGGAAATACCCGTATTACGGATCTCAACTCGGAGATTCGGCAACTTGTGAACATACATAAGCGGAAGAAATGGGAAGAGCATCTGAAGACCTGCAACTTGTCCAACCCGGCGAAGCGTGACGAAGAATTGAAATGGACTTTGGTGACCACGCTTCGTCGGACCTGGAGAGATGCGAGAGCTATTTTAGCCGGCAGTTGATTCTGCACCCTCCGTAGGATAAATCCAAACGTCGAGTGACCAGATAGCTGCACAAACTGCCAAAACTTAGTGCGCCTCTTGTTTTCATCAGCGGTGAGGTAAGGGTAGCCATCGAGAAGGCGAAAGCCTACAAGGCCATAGGACCTGACAGAATATGCACGTCGATGCTGAAAATTTTGAGTCCTGTGGGAGTAGCGTGCCTAACGGAGGTCCTCAATTTTTCAATGGCCTCAATCATCTGATAACCCTCCTTTCCTCGGTAGCGAAGACACTAGAGGCCTTGCTACTCCCGTAGTTCACGAATCACCTGACCCCAGCGGAGTATCATAATGTTTTCCGAAAAGTGCACAGCACAACAACAGCACTTAACGCCATAAACACCTAGATAGCTCGTGGCCTCAACCGAAACCACCCAGTGAGAGAACCATTATAGTAGCGTTGGACCTGTCCAAGGCGTTCGACAATGTCAGTCATTCAACGGTGCTAGAAGACACTCCCACAGGGACTCTTCGAATTATCTGAGTGGTCGACACTCGTCAGTAATATCTAGGGACAAAACCAGCAGACCAGGAAAAATTTAACAGGGGTACCTCAGGGTGGTGTCCTATCGCCACTACTATTAAATTACTACTATTAAATATCTCAAAGCTCCATCAACCACCAGAGGGAGTCAATATTGTCTCTTATGCTGACGATTGCTTGATTATGGCGTCTGGGAATGGAATTGATGGCTTGTGCTTGAAAGTATACGGTTATCTCTCCGAACTCTTTCGCTTCTTCACTGCAAGGAGCCTTATTCCCTATTCCCTGCGAAATCCTCGGCAACCCTATTCACCACCTGGACGAAGGAGGCCAAACTGCTACCGGGTATTCACGTCGATGGCGTAACAATACCGACGGTGAATGACCCCAAAACAATCGGAGTTACCTTCGACAGTCTGCTCTCCTTCTCGGCGCATACAACCGCAATTGTCAACAAAATACAGAGCCGCCACAATGTCCTCAAGTCGCTGGCCGGCAGCTCTTGGGGCAAAGATAAAGAAACGTTGTTGGCAACATACAAGGCAATTGGTGGGCCGGTTCTAAACTATGCAGCGCCCGTGTGGTCGCCTTTGACTAGCAGGACGCAGTGGATGAAGCTACAGACCTGCTAGAATATGGCACTTCGGACAGCGACCGCATGCCTCCTGATAACGCCCCAACACCACCTACATGACGAGGCCCAGATGCTCCCAATCAAGGAGCATAACATAATGCTCTGCAAGCAGTTCCTTGCGGGGAGCCACAGACGTGACCATCCCAGCAGACAGCTGCTTGCAGAAGAGCACTCGCCAAGGCACGTCAGGAGGAATCTCTACGGACTGACGGACGAAGTCCAGAGGTTAATTAAACAACCTTTGGACCCGTCAGCTTATCGATAGGCCCTGAGCGCCATTCACAGGGAATCGGTCTCAAGTTATGTAGACTCCCGCTGTGTGAATGCCGTTCTAGGCACACAACCACCTGACGTGGACGGGACAGAACTTTGTCTGCCTCGGGAGACCCGCACCACAATGGCCGAACTTCGCTCGGGCTATTGCACCAGGCTAAGCTCGTACCTGAGCAGAATTAATAAGGATGTGCCCAACCAATACCCGGCATGTAGAGAGTCGCCACATGACTCTCGGCACCTCTTCACATTCTCCGAGAACCCGACCCAGCTGGCGTCCCTGTCCTTATGGACAGACCCTGTCGAAGTCACGCACTTCCTGGGCCTCCCCTTAGCTGAAACGTACGACAACGTTGACGGATGAATCGACCCGAGCGGGGTTTAGTAGTCGCTAAAACAACAACAAAAACCGCAAGATCTGTGTGACAAACCTTTTGGTATAGTAAAAATTACAGTTATATTTACTTTTCAAATATTGGGGTCATGTGTTAAAAATATATCGTGTATACAATAACATAATTTTTAGTTATGCTTGAGTGAAGTAAAATTATATTAACAAAATTTGTTTAAAATTTTTTTGTTTTTAAATAAGTGCGTTTTACCTGTAGCATTTCCTCAGTTTACACATTTACACATCTGACAATGAAAATGGAGGTAAATAAGGAATAGTTCAAGCAGTTTCTTTAATGTTTATCAAGGATCTTCAACAGTTCGTTTAACGGAATAATGAAGCTTTTATTAATTTACTTAACAATAGTTTCACCAATTGATTGGTGCAAACGGGCATTACTGTTTCGGATCTTTAATATCTCTGCCATCAAAAAACGAAGCTTCCTCTATATTATAAAATACATTTGTATTCCAATATCGTATGTGGAGTCAGACATAGTTTTAAGTTCGACGGAATTAATTACACTGTGCGACAGCTTAAATCGATATTGAGTAAAACCAAATGCAAATGATAGTTTTAGGAGTCAATGATACTACGTTCATGGGCTTTTTCGAGTTTAGCTCAAATAATGGGCTGTCAATAATAATAATGGGTGTCAATAACCGCCCTTATAGGAAAGTTTCCCCAACTAAATTCTACAAAAGAATTCTAGACATTTCCTGACTGTATGGCCATTTTTTTTTAATTTAAGCCTTTTAATTAATTTAATATATTTCTGATTTTTATACCCGAGCGCCCTGCACCTACCTGGCTCCGACCATGCTAACATCTTTTCTCTATCACACTTAACTTTGCTTACTAAGTAGTGTTTGCCACAAATGAATGGCAAAGTGCAGGGCATAAAATAATAACTGTCGCAGAGGTTTTTTGAAAAATAATAGGGTCCTTTATAGATTTTGCGAAAAAAAGTATTTTTTGTTAACTTGGTAAATATTTTACTTTATTAACTAGTTTTAAAATTTTAATCCTTATTTACATTTGTCAGCTTTGGGAGATAAGTACATGCGGCACGCCGGTCTTTTTCAGGTGTATTGTTTTTCTTAGACTTGGTATAAAAAAAAAATTGTATAGGGTTGGTCGAATTAATGCCATCCTCAGTCACCAACTCCGAGTGTTTTCGATTGCTGAGTAAGAGGCCTTATGTTGGATAAAAGACGGAGTATAAAGGAACCAAATTGTGGAAACTAGCCTATGGTTACAGAAGATATGTAATAAAGTAACCGACGAAGACTTGCGGGCCGCTCGCGCTTTTCTCCCAAACCCGCTGGCAAACCCAAATGAAGGTAAAAATTTAAAAACTAATTAATAAAATTTAAGTAAAATCTGTGGAAAATTAGCAATAAACTCCTTTTTCGCAAAATCTATAAAAATCCCTTTTATTTCAAAAAAGTTATTATTTTACTCCCTGTATAAAATATTAATAGCTGAAAAAAGGAGTACAAAAGAAGTACACAACTAATAAAGGAGTACATTTCCAGATATTTTCTTTTGGGCAGTACGTCTGGCAACCCTACCTAAATGCAAATCCATTTTTGCATTAAGAATCCAAATGCTAAAAGCAACCCTGTGATCTGCCAAAATTTCCACGATTCGAACATGGTTTAAGCTTAGTATCCAGCTCTTAAGAAAACGGTCAAGAAAAAATTGCCATTATTTCGCGTGTGTGTCCAAGGAATTTTGACATTTTTGATAACGCACAGCCTGTTACCTCACTCTTTCCTCAAGAAATAATGGAACGGGCATATATTTCTGTTGCAAACCTGGGTTGCCTTGTGCTCTTTTTTCACAAAAAACTTTAGAAAACCGTAGTAGAAAGCGTACTAAATTTCTGAAGAACTGCGTACTGCCTTAAGGAAATTTGACTCAAGAAAATTTCTTAGCCATTTCTTGTACGTCATTTTATATGGAGTTTTTGCTTTTCTTAAGAGCTGGATACTAAGCTTTAATGAGAAAAAGTGGCAACATTGCTTTTTCGTGTATACAGTGGCTAGCTACGTTTCAGTGATCACCGATCGAGATTTCATTTGTTCTTTTACATTGTTTGGATAAAGAAAAGATACGCAAATTCAACATCGATGTGATGCTGATAGAAATCTGGATCAATTTGTGATCAACTCTGTTTGTTTTGATTCTTAATTAAGTGAGGAAATTTTAATTGATTGCACCGGCAAATGAATATATACACAAACTAATTTTCGGTTATGGTTAAAACAATTCAAGTTTTTGTATTGAATTTTTAGTTTAAATTTTTTTTTTTCGTTTTCAGTAGGGTTTTTTGCACATTATCTTCTGCGTGAGAATTGATCGTAATATACTACGTTTATACGCACGCATAATTTGCAAATAACAATTTGCAAAATGGTAAACTTTGCCGTATAAACGCCGAATTAATTTTTTATTTGCAAATAACTAAATCACGCAAATAAGTATTGATTAGTGGTACTATTTGCAAATAAGCGCAAGACGCTGCCATTCTTAGATTAATTTTCCCTTTCGATGGTCATCTTATTGCCTTTTTATAATCAAGACGTTGCCATTTTTAACTTTATTTTCCTTTTCGATGGTCATTTTATTGCCTTTTTATAATCAGGCAATATTAAAAAAAAATTTCAAAATCGAATAAACGGTAACAGTAACAGTAGGTATTTGCAAATTATTTTTATTTTCAAATAGCTTACGTATAAACGTAGTAATAGATACGGATCTGAATAAGCGACTGGAACACGGCTGTTTGTCAAAAGCATACGATTTCGAACTCGCGTAAATTGGGGTGTTCACAGTTCGTTCCAAATAGTGTCTCAAAATGTTGACGTCTACATTTTAAGACGTTTTCTAACCGTAAAATCTGTGGTGTTGTTGTTTCCCATACAAAATTGGAAAACGACGCCGTTTACATTTTGTCACACTCAAAGGTATGTTTTTTACGTGTCTACATTTTGCAACCTCGCAGCAGGGTTGCATTATGGCAATACTAATCACATTTTTTTTATTGATTGGGCAAGTTTTTTGTATTTGCATTTAATTTGAGCGCAATTTCTGATGAAAAGAAACAAATCAAGAAAAAGAAATAACAAATATTAGGAATTGGTAAATAAGTTAAATAACTACAACTTTTTAGAAACAAAATCGAAAGGCGACATATAAAAAATGCACGCAAAGAAGAAATGTGTGGCAACACCAGCAAAGTTTTTAGACGATTTTGCGACGACTGCTAGAAAGGGGTGCTCACAGTTTGATGCTAAAGATGTCTCAAAATGTAGACGTCTACATTTTCAGACACAATTTGGAACGAACTCTGAACACCCCAAATGTACATTTGCTAAAGGCGATGCATGAACGCTCTTCGAAAAAATATGTTCGAAAGTGCTAAATGTTCCATTTTAAATGCAGCAAAAACTCTGCATAAGGAAGATATCCCTGATTAAATCTTGCACACAATTTATTGCTTAATTAGTTTATATGGTTTTCCCACGGCGCCCCAATTACATGGTTCGCTCTCTCATTCGTAATTCGCACTCCAATTACGCTTCGAATTACGAACAAATCGGTGCCGTCTCAAATTTTTATCGGATATTTATCGAAACTAGCTCACAAATCAAAACTAGCATTTTTTCTGAGCACGAAAAGTCAAGTTTATCCATGTGTATATTCATAATTTACCACGGAAGCTTATAAATATTAAGGAGGAACCTACATTTTGCAACAAAAACACTTTGAAAACGAGTTTTGGGATTGTGGGCTGAAAGCTGTTCGCACCGGCTGTTAGTGTTTTCGTTGACATTTCTTTCATCCATTGTTTACAGTTTTGCTACGAGAAAACAAAATCAAAATCTTTGTCTTTCAATTTCTTATCATTAGCAACCTTTACCTTTTGTTCATATTTTAATCTGGCCAGCCAATTAACAATAAAACTGAGTTGGCATATTAAAGATGAGAAAATATGACTTCCATTTCGATAATTAATCGAAAAAAACTGGAGCAGACACCGAAAGAATGAAAGGAACGTGAGTTTGCAAGTAGTTTTCAATGAAAACTGGTCTTCGTTTAGCCGTGGGTAACACAGTGCGGCGCCGCGCCATTGCGCTGATACCGAGAGCTGAGTTATTGGCGCCGATACCGATTTTCGCAACTCTGTAACGCAATGGCGCCAGCAACACCGGAACACTAACAACACCGGGCGGCGCAAAGAACACACAAAAGCGAAGCGTCACTTGTAAAATGTGCAGCACAAGGCGAATTTTTACAAGGTGGTGTTGCTAAAATTAGCCGCGGCTCTTCTGAATGTGAAAATTATGTGTTTGTTGTATTTTTGGGTTTTGAACTTGGCTTGTTTTGCCCAACCGATACCACCTTGTATTAATTCACCTTAGTTCAACACCGGAACACTGACAACACCGGGTGTCGCAAAGAACCAGCAAAGAACGCCCGAAACAGAAGTGTCTCTTGTAAAATGTGCAGCACAGCTAGAATTCGTCGCGGTCCTTCTGAATGTGAAAATGATGGGTTTGTTGTATTATTGGGTTTTGAACTTGGGTATACTTGAGTTTTTTCTCAACCGATATCACCTTGTATTAATTCACTTTGGTGCTTTAGCCTGTAGAGGCGCAATTGCGCCAACACACTGTGCTGATTCCGACAGTGGCCCTGGAGTAAGTGTGTCAGCGCCAAAAAATTTGCGCCGTTACCCTGGCCTATCTTCGTTTGACAGATTTTACATGGACGAAAACATAAGTTTAAGTCGAAAACCAGTTATAGCAACGACAACATGTTTTCGATGTCGGTCCGAACCTGGTATAAGCGTTGCGTTTTCCATTGGCAACGTGTGTCAGCGCGCGCTATCCCTAAGTCAACGCGGCGTAATGTTTGACGTTTTCCCGTTTCCTCTCGTTTTTATTCTCGTTTCGCCGCGTTATTCTGGGATGTTCCCAGTGTAGCCAACTTTAGAGTTTCAAAAAGCACCAAACCTTGGAAAAAAGAGCGTTTTACCGCACTAAAAGCACCCGATTTTTTTTTTATCAAAGGATACTCTTTTTTCATAACAGTTTGTGGTAAACAAAAGTAAAAAAAATAGACACTATTTACATGTATAAATAAATACAATTTCATGCTTACGAAGTAATACCGAAGTATAGCATATTAAAACTGGTACATCTGGAGAAAAAACAATCGAATCGCAACAACCGAAATTGAATTTTAAAGGGGGAGAGTAATATTTAATGATACCCTAAGTAGAAATGAGCGAAAAAATTGTTGTTTTATAATATAACCTCAAATATTGCGAAAAACCGTGTTTTTTACGCACTAAAAAGGGCACTAGGCACTGAACCATTTTTTTGGCGTTTTAATTTTCAAAAATCACTAAATCTAGTGCTTAAAGCACTAAGTTGGCAGTTATGGATGTTCCATACAAATTGTACGGGAATGAGGATTTTTGACAGTTGTTTGGCGCTTGACGCGCCAGTTTAGGGACGGCAGTTAGAAAATACTCATATAATACCATTTTCCCACGTCATCCTAAATTACTTTGTTCGCTCCCCCAATTACGATCGCGACTTAGGCCATTCCCACGTGCACATTCTTAATTCGATTTGACAGTTCTCTGTCTCTGTGTATTGTTTTTTTTCTTCGCTGCAATATTGATGCAAAACGGAGGTACTTCCTAAAAATTTATAACTTTCCGTATTAAATTAGGGATGTACATATTGATAAATTTGACCTTTCGTACTCAGGAAACTTGCAGGTTTGGATTTGTGAGCTAATTTCGATAAATTTCCAATAAATATTAGAGACAACACCGACTTGTTCGTAGTTCGCATGGTAATTGGATCTGAATTACCAAAAAATTAGGTATTTAATTCGCCGTCAACGCATTTACTACGTTCCGCGTCAGTATTCGCTTGTAATGCTGGGTGGACTCGTTATTGTGTAGCCGGTCTCTGGAACAATAAGTCTACTGATCGGGTTAATACTGAGTCGGCTCCTATCATTATTGTATTCGTAAAACAATGAATTTAATGTTTTAAAAGGTTCAATCTGGGGTTTCAGTAAGTCAGGGTGGTTTTCGTAGTTTAGTAAAGATTTTGCCAGAGTTTGCCTGGCGTGTTCGACTCGGAAACTCAATCCCGATTGCGTAACTAAGTGTGGGTTGAATTAGCGTTCTTTTCGAAATGCTTAAGTCAGAATTAAACCGAGTAAACTCTGGGAAAATGTCAAGTCCGGTGTTGCGGTGGTTCTCTATTGTATAAGGCCAGATAAGCCCCCCCCCTTTTTAATTCTAAACACTTTATAGAGCTACTATTACAACCTGGGCCACGGGGCCACTCCGAAACGAACTCGTCCAGAGTTCTCACGAATTTAAGAAACACCGAAAGCCAAAGTTTTGAAATAGTTGTCGCATCTACGACAATTGGGTTGGCGATTAAGATTTTCAAACTATTTTCAACTATGCTAATAGTCTGAGGAGGAAGATTTCTATGGAAACTCTGAATTTGATTAAAACCCTTTTCTTTATCGTATAGTCCTTTTTTAATCCTTTTAGCTTTGTTGATACCTCGGACAACTGATATTGTAAATAACAAATATATCTGGTTTTTTTCTTCTAAAGTCATCTTCAACTTGGAATTTTCGCTAATCAGTTTCTGTTCCCTAGCTACAACAGATGTTAAACTTAGATTTGTCTGACTTCCTCTATCAGTAAAATTTTCGTCCACTTTAATACCACCAATATCCTCTGCGGCCTCTTCTGCAACGGATGCAAGTAAAAATAAATCGCTAGACTCACAGCATGAATCCATACCTTCCTCTATCGATTGAGGGATAAAATCATCAGTTCTCAATTCGATAGTCGAATTAATATCAGGAACACCTAATTGAAAATGGGGTGTAGGTAAATGTAAACTAGTTGCCAAGTTTTCATCTGGAACAGCGTTCGGCAACAATTTTCTCTCCAACCTCATACTTCTGGAAAAGTGGAGCTCGCACGCGTACAAGTATTTATCATGGGTTTTGCTTACACCCAACCGATCAAGCCAAATAGTGTTGTGAGGACTAAATATCCGCGGAATTTAGCCCACACGAACACAAACCCCTACACCAACAATAACGACTACAGCAACATCATCGAAACGGCTAACCAACACGGGAGACCGTATCAACACTCCTTTGCGACACCGTCACCATAGCAACGCAACATGTAGCCACACAACTCAGCAACACGAAGAACACCAGCTATAACAGAAGTGACTCAGAAACATACGAGTCAGTCAGCACGGAGCTGTGGTCGTGAACGCACAGCTACAAACGAATAGCGCACGACTTGTTGATAGGCGACTAAACAAGGCTTGTCTATTCAAGGGTAGAGTGCCGCCACTCCGCAGTACACCGTGAGTCAGCCGACGGCGACGCCAGTTCGCCCACCAGCACAACGCCGAAGTCACCCAGCAGCCGCGCACCAACGGAGAAGCGCCGAAGTCACCCAGCAGCCGCGCTCCAACGGGGAGCGCCAGCAGTCTACGCGTTAGTAACGGAGCTGTGGTCGTGAACGCACAGCTACAAACGAATAGCGCTCGACTTGTTGATAGGCGACTAAACAAGGCTTGGCTATTCAAGGGTAGAGCGCCGCCACGCCACAGTCCACCGCGAACACGCGCGACAGCGACGCCCGATCGTGGGACAACAGTGCGCTGGCATAGCAGAGCGCCGACATCGCACAGAAGCAGAGGGCCGGCATAGTAACGCCGACGTCACATACTAGCAGAGCGCCGACACAGTAGCGCAGACGCCGCCTGGTAGCAGGGAACCGACGTCGCACAGAAGCAGAGCGCCGGCGTCGCACAGCGACAGAGCGGCGATACAGCAGCGCCGGAGTCGCACAGCGACAGAGCGGCGATACAGCAACGCCGATAGAACAGCACCGTTAGGAATTTACGTCCCGTTAATGATATTATGTTTGTAATGTTAAGAATTTCCACGTGATAGAAAATAAGCAGCAATTAAATAAAGTACTATTTGCAAAGGCCCCACAATATAAATTTATTGTAACGGACCCTGGGCACGGCGAGTATACCCCAGCATAGAAAACAGAAGCATCGGGGCCTTAACAGGAAAACGCTTCGTTACAGTGTATCTACAGAATAATAAATAAGAGTCTATTACTTAAAACCAACTAAGGGCCGGTTGTTCAATGTCTGGCTATCACTACTTGCCGGTTAAACATCATTATCGACGATTTCGACGTCATGCATATAACATGTGATCGATAAAGCAGTCGTTGTATTTAACCGGAGCTTTTACCTCCGGCCCTTAATGCCTCTAATTTAAGGTAAGACCGCACGACACGGCGCGACACTTTTTGGTATATCGCACTGAAACTGCAGCGGTGCGACACTTCGCTGCAAATTAATTTATTTGTGTCAAAACCTTCAAATGCCAGTGACCCTGATGTAATGTTAATGCCTTTTATTTTTATTTTCCTTGGCGAATTCTTCTCAAATATTATGTTTCTTTACATACAACTTTCTTCTTTAATGAAATGCATGTGAATATTCACTCACTATTGGAAATCCAATTACTTCAAGTTAAAAATATAGTACGAAATGTTATGTTGTTCCGCTAGGTATACCGCACTATGCGGCACCGGAACTGCACGACACCACGCGGCGCGACATTTTTGCCTAGTTGGTCAACTTTGCCGCGCAGCGTCACGTCGCGTAGCTCCGCTGCAGCGTAGTGCGGTATGCTCCATAAGAATACATGCAAAGAATATTTTTCCGCGCTGTGTAGTGTCGTGTTGCGTCGCCTAGGTCGTACCTTTATGTTAATGAATTTAATTCTAACTATATTCACAAAACGTTATGTTTAAATTTAATTAGGTTATTTCCTCCTAAGCGCTAAAAAAAAATCGTTCAGTATTAATACAATTTTTTAAAACAAATTTTAAATACTTAATACTTTAATGATTAACACTTAAAAAGTTTAAACACCACCATGGACACGATTATAAATAACGTAGCTATCGCTGTCCTACAAGGAATTATTGTTAAATATGTACCAACATTTACACAAATATTCAAACGAAAAATTGGTATTGAAGCAATATAGTAATAGTTAAGTTAGTATTTGTATTTTGCCCCCTCCAATAGCAATATATTATTTTAAACTACAGATGTAAATAGCTTTCAACACACAAAATCTACCACACAACCTCCAAAGATCTTAAGCTTAACAGATTTTATGTAAAATAATAAATAAAATGGTTTTAGAGGATTTTTAACTACACCGAAAGTTTTTAAACTGATAAAAAATATATAATTAAGTTTTAAATAAAATAATAAATAGATACACATTATATAACAAAAAATTGCTTTTTAGTGAATAAAAAAATGTATTAGATGCGGTCAGTTCTTTGAACTGTGACTGTACAAATATTTTTAGTCATTAAAATTTAATCTTTAGTTCTTCGATATCCATTGCTGTTATAAAGATATAAAATATAAGAAACATATTATTGTATTCACGAGAAGCCTTGAATTCGATTACTACTTGGATGCTACTTGGAAGCTTTGTAAGTTCCTTCCTGCAAAGCCTCACTTCATACCATTGCACACTGGCGGGAACTGGATTTTTTTTTGCAAAAATTCAAGATTTTTATACCAATATATTCTTGTTATCAGTTATTTTTTTTTTAGGTATATATGTAAACTAAGAAAATTTGCAAATAAAAGATTTGAAGTTTCAACCCTGTGCTTTCAGTGCGCTTTCAAAGTCATTTGTATGATTAGCTGTTATTTTGTCAGAATTGCTGCAAAATTATTAGTCAATTGTGATAAGATTGTGAAAGGTTGCGTTAATATAAATAAACAAAATTAGATATGGAAAATAAAGGTCAAGGTATTTCTAATAAGAATTAGTTAATGTGCATATCGTATGTGTGTTTGTTGTTATTTAATGTGTTTGTAGTGCGTATTTACAGAAAAATACTAAACAATATTTTTGTGTTCCGTGGAGTAGAACTAGCAAGCTGACAAGTTATGACACGAACTAATAATCTATATATTAATACGCTAACATAAATTTTGTCTCCGTTCGTTTGGCGATTCTACCGAACCGATTTCAAAACCAAGAACACCGTTGGAAAGGCATTTTTCCGTAGATGAGCAGAGTTTTTATGGTTTCACAATTGGTTGAAACCGTCGTTTAAACATTTTCAAATTGTGTATAGATGTTGCTGCAACATGTTCAATTTTACATGTTTCGCATGTTGTTTCACTTCACACTTGAAATTAAGCTTTGAAGTAAAGATAAATATGAAGATGAAGAAATAAATGATAACGATGAGGTCAAAAAAAAAGAAGGCAAAAGTGAAGATAAAGACGAAAATGGAGACAATGACAGATATATATGAATTAGGGCAACTGAAAGGGTAAGAAAATTTCTTGAATTTATAAAGTGAAACTTCTTTAGCGGCAGTTGGTTGGTTGGGAGTAAATTTTCAAGGTTTAGCGGTTTGAGAATAAAAACAAAAACAAAGATGCCTAGAGGTACAGGCAAAAACGAAGATCAAGGTAAATTTAAACACTTTAATGTAAAGGTGACGAGGAATATGCAAAAATAAAGATACAAATGAAGAAACGGATGAGGATGAAGATCGATATTGTTATCGATATAAAACTCGATATTTTTATCGATATAAAAATTGATGTTGTTATCGATAAAATAATCGATATTGTTATCGATACTGTTATTTATTAAATAACCGCTATTGTAATAGACATAATAATCAATATTGTTATCGATACATTAATGGATATTGTTATCGGTATAATAATCGATTAAATAATTGATTTTGTTATCGATTTAGTAACTGATATTGTTGCCGATATGTATAATAATCAAAACTGTTGATTGTTATATTTATCGATGAATTAATCGATTTTGCAATCGTTATATTTTTCTATATAAATATCGATATAATAATCAGAACATGGAATGTGATCACATTAAATGACATCACATCACATTATATCACATGATGTGATGAGACATCACATGATGTTACATCACATAATATGATATCACATCACACGATATCACGTAACATAACATCATATAATAAGACAACACATTATATGGCATGACATCACATGACTTGACATCACATGATATGACATGGCATTACATGACGTGGCATCACATGATATGACATCATATGGTATGACATCATATGACATGATATCAGAGGATATGACAGCACATGACATGACATCCTATCACATCACATAAAAATAACGTCACATCTTATCACGTCATCACACCTCACCTCATCTACGTGAATAGATAAAGAAAAGGATAAAAGCAGAGATATGAAACATAAAAACAAAGATGAAGACCAAGGTAAATTTGCCGATTTCAAAACCAAAAATACCGTTGGAAAGGTAATTTTCTGTAGATGAGGAGTTTTATAGTTTCGAAATTGGTTGAAAATCGTCGTTTAAAAATTTTCATATTTGTGTATGGTTGTTTTTGCAGCCTGTTCAATTTAAGCTGTTTCGCATTTTGTTTTGCTTGGAAATGAAATCAAACTTTGAAATAAAGTTAAATATGAAGATGAGGAAACAAGTGGCAACGATGAAGACAAAAAAAGAAGGCAAAAGTGAAGATAAAGGCGAAAATGGAGATAAAGACAAATACATAGGAATTAGGGTAACTGAAGTGAAATTCTCCGATAGGAATCGAAATAAAATCAGCCATAAAAGTTACCGAAATTTATCTAATCATCGAAGTTTATAATTATCGAAATTTACCCATGCGTATTAAGTTATCGCAACGTATCGAATTATTCCAACTGATCAATGTTTACTGAGTTGCCGAAATTTATAGACACAGAAACTTAGTTCTCCAAATTTACGGATAGTTATCGAGCTATAAAAACGTGTGGGATTAACGAAATTTGTCAAGTTAAAGAAATGTATCAAGTTATCGATATTTATTGAATTATCATTATTTATAGACTTAACGAAATTTATCAAGGTGTCGTAATGCATGGAGTTCTTTCAACTTACAGAGTTATCGATAATTATTGATCTACTGAAATTGGTTGGCAAAGTTTATAAAATTTTCAAAATATATCGATTTATCGAAATTTCAAGGTTTAGATAGTTTTCGAAAAATGTGATGAAAAGATGTCAAAAGTAAAAATTTATAAAGATATCCAAAGTTTTTACATTTTTTAGTTATCGAAATTTATCGAGCCATCGAATTTCACAGTTATCGAAATTGGTCGAGTTAACGAATTTTGTTGAGTTATCGAATTTTAGTGTTCTTGAAATTCATCGAACTATCGATATATATCAAATCATCGAAATTTATCGATAAACTTGAATGTATCGGGTCAATTCCAAGTCCTGCCGATGTCCTCCAAAGACCTTCTCAGATAAAATAAAAATTAGTTACGTTTTAGCAGAAGACTTTCCGGTTAGTTAATTTGTACCGTATAAGTATCGCTACGTGTTAAGTTAGAAAACCTCTCCAAGGCTTCTACAACTAGAAAAACTGTCGAATTTCGACAGTAACTGGAACTCTAGTAAGAAAATAATTACATTTTAGTTTAGTAATAACAGTTTTTACTAATTTTTCCAAAATTTAACATTTAAAGCGAAGTACGCGTAGATATCTATGTATCCTCCTTACATAGAATAAAGCAAATTTGGGATTTTTTCACCACGCTAATCTTGAAAACTACTGAACGGATTTGTGAACATTTTTTGATAGAGATATTATCTTTAGGCCTGAGAATTCCTATAGGGTTGCCATCTGTCTAAAAAATTATAAGATCTGCACCGTTCGTTGTATTACAGAAAATGCCAAATAAAGGTGCTTGGTCTCTAGATGTCCAATAATGTATTATCTTTTTGGTAGGGCTGCCACCATTTTAAAAATTATAATATCTTAGAGTTAGTTGGACTAAAAGTGAGGTGCAAAGTGAAAGGATATGGTGTCCAGATGTGCAATAAGGTTTTATTTTTTAGTGCGGTTGCTACCTTTTTAAAAATTACCACCATACATACACATATGAATTATTTTGTTAATGACGTCAGATTTGCACAGTTCATTCAATTTACAAAAACTAAGGTGTAAAGAGCTTGGCCTTAGATGTGCAATACATTTTTAATTTTCGTAAGGGTTGCCACCTGTTTGAAAAGTCGAAACGAAAGAGTGCTAAGAAATCTTTAGTTTGAGTATTTAAGCTATTTTTGAAGGCTTTATTCAGAACTATATTTAGTAGGGTTGCCACATGTTTAAACAAGTAAATTCAACTTGAATTGTGGCGATTAGATAATTGAAAGATGTGTCACACTAAAGGGGTTTAAGCGAGTTTTAGAAAAGTTTTGAAGAAGGTTATCATTGAAAAGCAATGTTATATATGGCGAGTGGGAAAGTCGGGCGTACCAGTAATCTGATCGGCCCAAATGTTATACCATAACTTGCTAATAGCATGAAGAACATATGTACTAAGTTTGAAAATGATAACTTTCATTTTAGAATTTATACCAGTGTGCATTGCGCAAACTAACAAATGCCATTTCTTACCTGAGATCTTTTATTTTTAAACCACTTCTCCATTGCTGGTTTGTTCCTATTAGAGATGGGCGCGTGATGGCGGGACCCGCGGGAACCACGGTACTGATTTAAAATTGGCCGGGATGGGCGGAGTCGGGAAGATCTGTAAAAATATGGCGGGCGGGACGGGACCAAAATCCTTTCCCGACACTCTCGATAAAATTCACAAAATTTTCCTTAAAAACGATGTTTGAAATATGCACTTTTAATGTTTTATTGAGACGAAAGCAAACTGCAAAGCAAAAAAAATCGGAAGATGCCAGATCTTTCATTATTATTTTTATTATTTAAAATTATTTTGAAAGACATAAACATTTTGGTCGACCTTCGATCGGTTTGCAAACCACGCCACACACGTTGAAATCTCAACCGATCGTTTAAATTCGTTGACCGTTTGTTGCCTGCTTTAGAGGTAGATATCGGGACCCACGGGACGCGCGGTACAATTCTGAAAAACGTCGGGATGAGCGGGTTCGGGACTTAAAAATCGAATTTCGGGATGGACGGGATCGGAATTAAATACTTAGTCCCGTGCCCATCTCTAGTTCCTATGCGACGTGATTATTTTATTTTCTAGTCCACATCTGACTGTAAAGGTTTTCTAGGCTTACGAAGTTTTTAGAATCGGTAGCTCAAAGTAAAATAATTTCTGCAAACTACTGCACACGGCGAATTCATGCAATGTATCTCCCGATACAGTAAAATCCAAAATAACAATAACAACTTACAATGACGGTAAGAATTGCCACAAATGTACAATAAACACATCGTTTTTACATTAAGAACCACAGCGGCGATAATCTCGGCTGTTCAGGCAAGACCGCATTGCATGAATTCGCCTTTCTACTGAAAAATAAAAACACATTGCTGCTAATAATATTACATCTATATTGTATCCCAACGCACTGCTCCTACGAAGTGGAAATTGCCAGCTCTGAAGAACTTTCGAACTAGTTCTGAACTGGTTCCATTTTCGACAGTTCTGGGACAATTAATTTTTTATGAGAAAAAATTGTAAATCTAGAGTATTCGATATTTTTTCTTCTCTGAACTGTTTCCATTTTGGACAGATCTTCGACATTAAGTTTTTTATGAAAAAAATTTTTGATTATTCGAATTTTTGATATTTTCTAATTTTTTCGGTTCTTTTACAGATTGCATTTTATTTATTTATTTTTTTATTATTTTATTTTACCTATTTATATTAAATTTGATAAATATTCTTAAATTTTTAAGCGGCACTCAGCAATCTAAATTCGTTAAATCTGAAAATCACAGCTGCTTCCACCGCGATTTGAACTCGCGAGTCGCGACCAACGATGTTAGAGTCGGAGGTTTTCACGCTGATCTATTTTCGTATTGTACGAGTGGTGTTGCCATTTTAGCCGTTTTCCGGCTAGATTTAGCTGGTTGCGATAGCAAGCAGCCGGAGAAATTTCGGTTTAGCCGGCAGCCGATTTGTTAGCCGTTTTGTAAAAAAAATTAGCCGTTTTTAGCCGATTTTGCTAATTGCCTTGTTTTCTTAAAATTCAAATATATATATGTATGTACATGTTTCCATTTTTGACTACGCGATCCAAAGTCTGTTAGAAATGGCTACTAGCCTTAACGCGGAGAACATTTTCATGCCAGGCAGGGTTATATAAAATGGGGCTTATTTTTATTTTAAACTAATGTCTATTTTCTGAAGAAGGCCGGTAGCGGGGATTTTCTTCATAAAATGTTTGTTATGAATGTCTTAAATTTAAGTGTTAAGCTTTAGTCTAAAACTTAGAAAATAACAAATTGTTTCACTGTTTGTTTAACACGCGTTTGTGTTTGGATATAGTAAGCTGACCAACCGTCCTCCTTTGAGGAGGATTGTCTTCCTCAAACGTGATTTGTCCTCCTCAAAAATTTTTTGAGCAAAAATGTCCTCCTTGTCCTCCTTTTCAAGTTTTGTAGCAGTAATGAAGTTTTAAAAAAATTGCGTTCAGAATATTATTATTTTCTAATCGTTGTATTTAATTGGCGTTTACATTGTTCCAATTTCAGTTAAATGATGTAAACATTTGATTCAACTAATCGCCTGCGAAAGTTGAACAGTGAACCGTCTTTAGCCCTAATCAATAATATTTTACCATTTACAAGATTGATAGATTAGCTAACGACGCGTCTCCACAGGTGGAAATTATTGCCTACCATATGTCATTTTGTTTGCCAGATACATACATATGTAGGTATAGTTTTTATCAGTGGCAAAATTTGTGTATGAGGATTTTTTATCTTGATAAATGGTTTTGTAAGATGGCTTAAAATAAGTATGTTCGTTGCATTGGAGCGCAAATCAGCTTAAAATTTTTTAGAAAATGTGTTATTTCATATCCAAGTACGAAATCAAAAATAGCACAGACCTGTATAGTTTGCCCCTTAAAAAATTAATTAGCGATTTGGGTATGTATAGTTATCACGCTACCAAAAAGATAATAAAATTTCGTCACGAAAACTTTTCGAGAAAATTATTTTTATAATTTTGTTTAGCATTGCCGTGCATTACTAGCGTTAACTTCAAAATAACATAAGACGTTCTGATTTATTTAGGCTCTTTATGAATATTATTACTAATACTATTGGCTTTTAAGTAAAAATTCTATTCTAAATAAATTAACTTTTGGTTTTTCATGGAAATTGCTAAAAATTCTAACATGTAAGTACATGTCATCAATAAAAATAAATCTCGACGTGCTGGAAAAGAACCAGGGATGTATTTTAATTTAACATACCTACATTACGGCTGCCATAATCCTGAACCCATCGACTAAGACACTTATCATCCAAATCAAAAACGAAGACACAAGTGAATATGGTGCCAATATATTCCCTATAAGTAAAGTTGCTTTGGTTCTGATATTATAAGCAATGTAGTTTTGTAACACAATTCGTATAACTGAAAGGTTGATGATGATGAAACGCTCAAGTTCTGATTATTTAATTATAAACGAACTAATTTATCTTGACGGTGACGTAACTTTGAAAAAGCGGCGCCTTTAACGTGGTCTTGAATGTTTTCCCAACCACCATTAACGAATTTCCGCATATCCTACAACGCACTTCATGACCATTTTTGCCAATTTTTATATTCATAACCTGAAGATAATTTAGGTAGGCTGTCTTAAGTGAAGCCATTCTAAAAGACTTACCCAACAAGGACTGAAAAAAAGTGCTTATACTTACTTAAGTATATGTTTATATTACTTAGGGCCAAATTCACAGTGCGTAGTTAACCACAGAGTTTAACTATTGATTTTCATATTCACAACGCTCAGTAAACAAAAGATTAAACCAGCATGCCCCCATAGTTAAACTCTTGTGAAATAAACTTTTTTGAAACGAATTTCAAATTTGAATAGAAAAGTATTGATTTTTAGAATTTGTATATTTTCAGGCGATACGACTTCCATAGTTAACTATGTGACTCTGAATTCATAGTTAAACTCTTGTTGGTGGTTAAGTTAACAATGGTTTAACTAAGCACTGTGAATTCGGCCCTTAGCATTACAAAAAAGATTCAATAGGAATTGCAAGTCTTAATAAAACAATTTGATATGAACATTAAATAAATTTCTTAAAGAAGTATGATGTTTATAAATTAAGAAAAACTTTAAAAGAACTTCTTCAAACGGCGTCCTACAAAACCCTTCTGAAAGCTCTTTTTTTGAGTAGCGGAAGTGGGAGCCCTTCAATTTGTGCCGCTCCATACAAAAAATTAAGGAGAAAGGAATAACTTTCAGAAAAGCCTTTTGGATAAGATTTTAGCTCCCGATATTATCTACTGGATAGTATTTATGTATGACCCCTCAGTCGTGTACCTGATCAGCAACTTGCACTTTTTCGGCATTCGCCTGAAAAGAAAAGATTTTAACCAAATAAACAAAACAGAAAGAAGATATTCAACATGTTATAAAAAACGTTTTGGTTTCAGTTTTCGACTACTAATGACAGAAGGCTTAACTTTTTTCCATAGCAAAAATCTGCTAAAAATTAGAGGAGTGTCTGCATTGACCTTCATTAAAAGATCAGGACAATCGAAGTGTGGGCCAGGACTCCACGACAATTTGTCTAAATCAGGACAAATCCTGTAAAACCAAGACGTCTGGCAGCCCTAACCTAGATATTAAAAAAAATAACATAATTATTGGAAAGGGGAAAAATTAGATTTCGCAGGCCTGTTTAATCCAATCCAAAACAGTTATTTATTTTTAAATATTTTTTTATAAAAATATAGTTCATTCTATAACAAACACCATAAAAATTCACATTTCAAGCTATGTGAAAATATAAAAATTCAGCGAATTTTTAGCCAAAATTTTAAACTTTAATAATTTTGGGAAAAGTTTTGCGTATGCAGTTTTATAGCTAATGCAATTTTAGTAAAATAATGTGCGAGTTTCATATGTCTACAAAATATCGTTGATTTTTGGCATTTTTTTACGTTGTCACTCATTTTCTTCCATACAAAGTATGTTCGACATTTTTTTATGTGGAAGAAAATTAACAACACTGTCAACAAAAAAAATTGCCAAAAATCAACGGAAATATGTTTCGGTCTTATAATAATGTAACGCGGTGTAATATTAACTTGTTTGACTTGTATTTAGAGCAAATTTGAAATGTTTTTGTTTCTTTTAACAATGTTAACTTATTCGTTATTTATGTGTTAAATAAATATAAAACAAAATTTTTGTGTTTTCAATATGGAGAATTTGTCCTCCTGGAATGGTAAAAAATTCTGGTCACCTTAGATATAGTGCCAAGCCATAGAATAAATATTACAGGTATTGTCTTCCCAGATCAGAGTTGCCATATGTGGGTATTTCGCCCCATTTTGGCGATTTATGAAACCATTTGGGGATTTTTTTTTTTTTTTTGGGGATGTGGGGATTTTATGGTGATTTTTGTTTGGTTTAAAACTTTCATATTGAAATTAAATCATATATTTTTCTGGCTGCCCGTAAAAATTTCTCGAATAAAGATTTTATTAGTACATACTTTTTGCGCGATATGTTTGTAAGGTTTTCCTAACGCGCATTATTCGGCGCAAATGCCTGCTTTGATTAGCTTTCACTGAACAAACAATTTTCGCAACAACATCCACGAAAGAAATTCTAAAAAATAAACGGTATTATTAGCTATTTCAGACTTGTACTTTGTTACACTAAAAAAGTTTGATTACGATTTGATTTAAATTTTTTATTTATGCTGTTTCTGTTGTAGATTGAATTATATTTTAAAAGAAAATTAGTAAAAATAAATAAATAAACATATGTTGTAAAAAAATATAACTTTGAATTTTGGTGCTAAATCTCTGACCACAGTTGTACGTATAACTAAATGTGTAGAGAAAAGTATTCAATACTGTAATAAAATGAAGCCTGTGTTGAAATGAAAACTGTATTAAAATGAAAACAGGATTAAAATACTAACACAAATGTAAATACATGCTTTTTTATTTCTTACTAAAGGGTATTTAAATGGGGATTTAAAATAAAAAATGGGGATTTTTTGGGGATAACTGCGGCCCGATATGGGGATGGGGTACAAAAATATTCTGGCAACACTGTCCCAGATAGCGCATATTCAATTCTGCCTTAACCACAAAAGATCATTGTTGCCAACCCTTAAAGGTGAGGGAAAAAATGATATTTTCAAGCATTATTTATGTACACATATGTGTTTTTTTATATTTTTTTGCTAAGAACTTATTTAAATTCCAAAAACCGAAGGCCAAATTGAATTAAAATAACCAACACTGAAATGCGTCAAAAAGAGCACAAATTTCTTTGTAAAGCAAAACTCTCTGGGAAGACAATAGGTTTGTTCATGGAAAATCCAGCGAGAACTATCACTCAAAATAGCATATAGTAAGTTTTTTCTTCTCAAAATTCTCTCTCAAGTAGAAAAACTTTTAAAATTTCGTACAAACGCATATTTACAGGAATTTGCTAGTTTCCCTGCCAACTAGTGTCCACGGTTGCATTTCAAACATATGGCATTTGTAAAGAATTTTTAAAATTCTTTCAGCGTGGCAAAATTCAGGATCTACATTTATATTTCTTGCTAATCTGACTTTCTTCAACATACGTTTAAATTTCTTTGTCGTAGTAACTGTCGGGTTTCCTATATCGACTCTGGGCTACAAAACTGCATACTCAGAATGCTTCGTAGAAATCTAGTTAAACAGCTCAAAGTTAAATGAAATGAAACTGTCGAATTTTGCTAATTTTTGTACAAAATTTTAAATTTTGACTTACATAGTCTTTCACTTTCATAAAAAAATAATAAATATTAAATAATTAAATAATCGAAAGGGGAATAGCCAAAGAATGCTAAAATGTCTGTTTCATATTTATATTTTCGCCACTGTACCTACAGCTTATATTTTTCATATCCATGATTTTTTAAGGGAATTAGTATTATTTTTTATGATTTCAACAAAAAAGTTAATTTTAAGTTAAAATTGTTTCATTAAAAAAACTTGACCAATCCTTACAATAACCGTAAAAAAACCGGGATAAGAAGAACAGACTGCAATATAGCGACAGCTTGACAGAATAAAACATAACCAAAGATCACAGAAAATGAGGGTGCTGATAGCCAGTTTATGGATCCCTAATATTCTATGTCGTATGTGATAACGAAAGTGCTGCCATGTTTGTGCGAAAAATTGTTTTTGGGCCACAGTACAAGGATACTCTTATTACGATAATAAATAAAACATTGAAAAATCGGGACTTAATCGATACAAATAGGACACTTATACGTCCCGACTTTTAAAAAATATTTAGAGGGACAATTTTCTCAAAATTGGTACTGTCCCGCCAAAATCAGTACGAATGGTCACCGTACCTATATATCGACTGCTGAGTGGAAGAAGTGAGCCAGTTCTGACTCGAGTATTTTAGAAGTACTCACGTACTCGAGTAAGCAAATTATAGTATTCGCATACACAGACTCGAGTATGGGTCTCGAGTACTTATAATTATCAAACACCGAATCAGGTATTTTTGATATATAAATGGCGGTTTAGCGTTAAAAAAATATATATATATATTTACCAAATACACCACACAACTAAATTAATTTTAATATCGTTATAGGTATTAATTGCCAAAGATGAAAGGAATTTTAAATTCCAAAGGAGTAATTTTATTGTTTATGAATCTAGATCTCATGGAATATTGTCATTATAATTGAAGTACTAGTTGAACGTTTAAGGTACTGAAGATTTATTTGTTTTAACTCATTATTTACTTTGGATATTTTTTTTTATGACAGACTACTAAGTTCTAGTTCTACTATGATAAATAAAGCAACTGTTATTGAACCCTATATTTATTTAATTCTAATTATTATTTGCAAGTATGTAAGAATTAGATTTCTATGTTTGGATCTACATAAATCGGATATACTATCTTGGAGTTAATAATAATATCATGTTAATTAAAAAGTCGGCATTTCGGCTGGGTGCATGTTCAGCAGTCGAATCTGTAACGTATACGAATACCGAGCTCTGAACTCGAATACTTGATTCGAGTATCTGACTCGAATCCTGACTCGATTCTTTTTTTAATGAGTACCAAAATACTAGAGTACCAAAAATAGGCGACTCGGCACATCACTAATTCAGCACATTTTCAATGTATTTTGAAGTGAGATAAGGCGTTCTCCAACCAAATTTTGAGATAGGGTGTTTTTAAATAGAATTCTTAAATAACGTTGAAACGATTTTTGAGATAGGGCGTGTTTGAACTGGCTGCCGAGATAGGTCGATCTTCCACTCAGCACTCGATATGTATGTATTTCTTGTGAATGCTATCAAACATATATACTTATGTACATATTTATATACATACATGATTTAATATTACATTTTCTAATATCTTATACCCAATAAATAAGTGAATATAAACGATATGAAGTTTAACCATGATCGTCTACCTTGTACGGTCGTCCAGAAAGAATGGCTGAATAATAAATGAAAAATATCCGTTATTCGGTATTACTTGTTTCATGAATGAAAATTTATTTATTCTTCATTCGAAATTACTTGAATGATGAATAAAAATTTATTCGTTATTTGAAATTTCTTCATGACGATGAAAATTTGTTCGTCATTCGAAATTATTGGAATGAAGAATAAAAATAAGAATAAGTTTTCATTCAACACTTAAACAATTTTGAATGACGAATAGATTTTTGTTCTTATTTTTTTCATTCAATTATTAATTTTCCTGATTACGCCCATTCCTGCCCCAAATACCTTAGAATATAATTTTAAAACTATTTAGGGGTTTTCCTAAACTGGAAAATGCTTTGAAATCTTCGAAAAACTCGAAAATTTCCTTGAGAGGTAAGGATTTGTACGAAATAAAAAATCGGTTTGTCTGATGAAAAATCTGGTTTATGCGATATTGGAACAACTAATTTTGAAGCATAAAATAAAACCGACTTCAATTCTCAAATAAAAATTTAAGATTATAGAGTATTTCTTCTTGATCCGATAATCGGATCTAAACCAAATTAGTATGGGAGCACATCTGAGGTAGCACCTTTCCTCAAACAAAGAATATTTGACGTAGTCCAAAGTTATGCGGTAACATACATAAGAAAAATTTCCAAGGAATTAATAAAGTTCTCCTTTTTGAAGTCGGGTAAAGATCAAGATTTCAAAAAAACCGCCTATTGATAAAAAAAACGATGGAAACCGGTTTGGGAAACCCGGGTCAACCACTCTAGTATTCAGCCAAGGGCGTATCTTACAAAATTTCTATTTTATATTTAATCATTTTTACGCTAATAACAAACGTCTCGGACTTTCAGAAAACTTTTCGATTATTTCCTCCTGAATCATCTCGCGGTTTTGGGTAACGAATTTTCCATGGACGCTCATTAGGCATAGTCCAGAAAGCCTTTATTCACCTGTTGTCCTTCTCAGCCAGGTTTTTACTCTACGAAATGTATGAAACGATCGCTCCACAGTGGCTGTTGTGCATGGAAACTATCAGAATGGAAATGCACTTATTTGTCGCTGGTAGAAATTCATTTGCTTCTTTATAGGGAATTCACATGAGGCGATTTTACAGGCAACTTTTAGTTGAATGCAGCAGTTGCCTGGTGTCAATGGCCTTTCAACTATTCGCTTTCAATGAACTTGGTCAGCTGCCTACTTGCGTTCAAGTATTGGTTCAACTAATCGCCTGTGAAAGTTGAATCATCTAATTTCCCTGTTAAACGGATCTACAACTTCAACATCAAGATCATAGATTTGTTCAAAATGTTTCGCGTTCTTTTGTACCTCTTCAATGCTGGAGCTGGAGTTTTTTTATTGGAAAAGTGTAGTTGTAAAGAAGGCGTTAGTGAATCCAGATACGGTATTATTACAGATCATCACCAGTACTTATTTTCATTGACCGATGGGGCGTTACTTCTGTTTTTTTTTTTACCTGCAAAACGTAGTAGAGAAATTTCTACTCCCAGATCGGCTGTAATCACACGAGATTTTTTAATTACCTTCGTAGTGACACACGGTCAAAAACTTGGGTTTAATTTTTAAACCGCGCTGGGACTACTGCCTTTTTTAAACTTTTATAGTCTACTTTTTAAACCAGTCAATAGTTTTACGCAATTTTTAATATATTCTGGTTTAAATTTTAGCCCAAAAAGTTCGTGGTTTAAAAATCAAACCAAAATGTTTTAATTCTAGTTTCTAGGTTTCATATATAGAAACTTTGGTTTAAAATCTAAACCGAAATAGAATATGTTGCACAGCGAATTGTGGTGTTGATTCAAACTCAACATATGAAAGCACATTTCCATGCGTGGCTGTAGCTGAGTGTGCAAAGATGCTTGATACAATTGGTTGCTACCAAGGCTGTCCGGGTTCAATCCCAACCAGACGGAGCATGAAATTTAAGATTGTTTTTTTTTTTATTCTTAATTATGAAAATGTTTGGGTTTAACATTTAAACCGAATTGTTTAAATTCTAAACCCATCATATGTGCTCTCTTTTTTTTAAACTTGGAAGGTTTGTATTTGAAACTGAATTTAGTTTGGTCATATATGTAGTCCAAAAAGTTTAAAATTAAAACCGAAATTTTTAACCGTG